>NC_134405.1:182656926-182719426 GCF_038048845.1 Mixophyes fleayi | reverse complement strand
ACTTCTCTGCTGTAATTCCTGTGACCTGCAGATTAGACCCAAATCTAATCCTTTTTACGGCTGTTCTGAGGCTTGGACCCAGCACTCCAGTACCACTGCTTTGCCTGCTACCTGCAGCTCTGGCAGTGTGATAGGCCAGCAGGGAACCATCCACAGTAACTCTGATCTGAAGGCAAGGGTACCAGTCCAGGTGTACCACTAAGGGGGTACATTAGCAGCGACAGTTACTCAGAAGGACGCCGCTAAGAAGTCCAGTGGTGGCCATAGTTTAAGCCCCTCTTTCTGAAGTTAGAAGGCACATTTGGGCCTTCTACAAGCTGCCTGCCAACTTCTCTTCACCTGATTCTCTCCACAGCCTGTTCAAATGCACTAATCGTGTTCTTGTTATCTGCTTTCACCCTCTCTCAGCAATCATTGTTTAATATCTTCAATACTCAGATTGTACCATACTGCATTTTCTGGAACAAAACATGTAGGGTTTATGGCAACAGTCTACCCATCTTCCAATAGCTACTTCAAGCAGCAAAATGTGTTATGTCACATTAAAGGCACATTATCTCAAGCTGGTTCCACGAACATGACAATGAGTTCAGTGTACTCCACAGTCACCAGCTCTCAATCCAATAATACACATTGGGATGTGCTAGCATGTCAACATAGACCAGAATCTCTAAAGAATCCATGCCATGAAGAATCTGGGTTGATCTGTGGAAAAAGGGGGGCCTAACCAGAACTAGAATGGTATACTTATTAAAGTGTCCACTGAGTATATATGTTTTTAAAAAGTTTTGTAGCTAATGGCTGGAACATGGTTTTTACAGTGTCACAAAGTGCCATTTTCTGTTATGATTTTTTATACTTTATTTGTGAGCCAGCACTGCAATGCAATGCAGTGCTTTGCAAACAATATTATTAAGGCACAGGTCCCGCTCCAGCGATTAATTATTGTAACTGATTCAAATGTCAGTAAGTAAAATAAACAGCATTCAATATGTATGGTGCATGTTACAGTTGGGTGAAAAGTGATAGCATAGGCTAGGGTTGTGCCTAGCCATCTTAGGCAGTAACTGAAACGGTGACAGAGTGAACTGAGCCAACCATTCAGGACAAGAATTGACTGGATCAGTGGACAGAGATTTTCTGCTCATGTGTGATTTATTTCTCCTCTATCTAGGCATGAAGACAGAGCCTTCTTCTTGCAATCGGGAAAGCTTTCAGCACAGCAATCTAACATACAAATGGTTGTGTGGCATCAGGATCTGGTAGCTCTGGACACAAGGAACAGCAAGGTATCTAAAGAGATGGGGTTTTAAAAAACAGTTTTAAGCAATTTTTGGTTCTCTAGTAACTTGGGCAGCACGGTGGCATAGTGACTTCTGCCTTGCAGCACTGGGGTCATGAGTTCAATTCCCGACCATGGCAATATCTGTGAGGAGTTTGTATGTTCTCCCTGTGTTTGCGTGGGTTTACTCCGGGTGCTCCGGTTTCCTCCCACACTCCAAAAAACATACTGGTAGGTTAATTGGCTGCTAAGAAATTGACCCTAGTCTGTGTGTTTGTGTCTGCCTGTGTCTGTGTGTTAGGGAGTTTAGATTGTAAGCCCCAATGGGGCAGGGTGGAAGCCGCTGAAGTCCAAATTCCCTTGCGGGAATCCCTGGTGAGTATCTTCCATCCTGTTAGACTCCGCGCCTCTAGGGAAGTCTAGCCAATACCAGTTGAGACAGCAGTATCTCACTCATTTCTTTGTGAGCAAACCTGACACTTATATCATCCTATATATATGTATATATATATATATATATATATATATATATATATATATATATATGACACCCAAAAAGTCTTTAAGCTATAAAGCGCTTATTAACACCAAGTGCAAATATTAAACAGGAATATACTTAAATTTTCAATAGGCAGCTCCCCAGTCATTCAACACCTGTCTGCAAGTGTCAAGCCTAATAAATAAGATACAAAAAGACAGGGGGCGCCAAACATATAAAATATATAAACGAAAAGAGAAGTAAGAGGCACCTGTTAGTGCAGTATTACTGGAGATACGTACCATTAATAAATTGTGGTAAATATTCTGCTTATCAGGAATAGGTGAAAGGTAGGCACATCAACAAGTGATCAACTCTTGTCACCACATTGTCAGCAATGGAGAGTCTTAGAGTCTCCAAATAACGGAAAAATAAGTGAAAATAAAAATATACTTTGGCTGCATAAGTGTGCACACCTCTAATACTAAGTCTTTTTGATAAAGCCTCTACCAACATCACACTCCTGGATTTTGCAATTCTGTCCTATTCTACCCTGCAATAAAGTTCAAGGTCCAACAAAGTGCTAGAGAATCTCCCATGCACAGCCCTCTTTAGAACATTCCAGAGGTTTTCAATGGGATTGAAGTCTGGGTTCTGACTGGGCCATTACAAAGCTTTGACCTTGCTTTTCTGAAGGATTGTATTCATGTTGGAAGGTGAAATTCCTCTTAACATCTCTGACAGAGGCAAGAATGTCTTGTGCCAAAATATCTTCATATTTTGAGTTATTCATTATGCCCTATGCTCTTTCCCAATACAGCACCTGTCCCAGTTGAATAGAGGCAGCCTCAAAGTATGAAGCTGCCTCCACCATGCTTCACAGTTGGTATGGTGTTCTTTGGGTGATGAGATTTGTTGTCTTTGCACTAAATATATCTTTTAGAATTAAGGCCAACCAGTTCAATCTTGGTCTCATCAGACCATAAGACATTTTTCCAGAACATCTAAACCCATCTATTTGTTTGAAAAAATTGGTGTTGGATGTTCTTTTTTTGTGAGAAATGGCTTCTGTTTTGCCACCCTACCCCATAGATGAGACATGTGCAGAATAAGGGAAATTGTTGAAACATGCATGGAGAGACCTGCAGCTCCTTTAATGCTGCCATAGTCCTTTTCGATTACTGATTAGTTTTCTTCATGTCCTTTCATCAACTTTGATGAGTTGTCCAGATCTTGGCAATATCACTGTGTCACGAAGTAGGAATGCGGCACCTGCGGTTATTAGCACTGCTACACTAGGAGGCGCGGAGTCTAACACGCCGCTGGTCTTCACCAGGGACCCCCGCAAGGAAGTTAAGATTTTGCGGCAAACGACGCGCAGGTCGCGGCCCTCCCAGGAAGCTATCTGCGAGATGACGGTGGAAATTGTGGTTGTACAGGCTGAGGTCAGGAACCGTGTGGGCAGATGAAGTACCAAATCAGGAAACGGAGAGTAGTCAGCAAGCCAAGGGTCAATCCGGAGAGTACAACACAGAACCAAGGGAGTATCCAAATCAGAGTCAGGGAAAGCCGGGTCGGTACACATGTCAGCAGACAGGGTATGTAGGAACATGGAAGTGCTGGAGACTAGATTACTAGTTGCTCTGGCACCCAAGTGGTGTCAGAGCCGGATATACATAGGGAAGTCTAATCTCATTGGTGGGTAGTGGTGCGGCGGTCATACGCGCTGACCGCCGACAGGAAGCCGGGGTGCACCTCCCATTGCTGTGGCAACGGGCGCTGCTGGCAGAAGCGTCCCCGTTGCTTAGCAACGGGGCGCTCCGGGAAGAGAAGATGTCCGTCCCTGGCCAGCAAGGAGCCACGAGGCCGGCGTCTGACACACTGTTTTGCCACATTCTCTCCACTTTTTGATGATAGTCTTCATGGTGTTTCACGGTACATGTCCTGTATTCAGAAATATCCAAAGCGTTATATTTGTGAGAATAAAGAAAAGTGGGAGCTTGGGCTAAGAACTGAGCCAGTGTACAGCTTACTCCAACTGTCGTCTGCTTGCCACTAGTAGGTGGCATGTGGATAAGGTTGGCGGGATTGGAAGTACGGGATGAATGGAAAGATTTGGGCAATTTGCTTTCATGAGTCTACTGTAGTATAAGCAACAGTCTTATAGTAATGAGTTAAATGTATATGGGTTATACATATGTGTGCAATGTGTTGTCCCATTATTAAATAAGCCTTACAACAGCTACACTCAATCCTAATTGCCATATGGAGACTGATCTTTCTTTTTTGTTGTTCTACATGCATTGCATTACTCTCCAAATCCCTACAGTGGTTCCCTATAACCTCTAGAATCTAATTTAATTATTCACCCTCACCTTCAAACCCTTCACCTAGACATCTCCCTATTACATCTTGGACTTAAGCACAAGATACTCTACTTCACACAACTCTTAGATCTACCTCTGGCTTGCACCTCACCTCCTCTCTGATAACCCACTTCCAAGAGTTCTCCTGTGCTGTTCTCCACTTATGAAACTTCCTACCCCACCTGACCACAACCTTAAATCTTTCAAGCGACCTCTCAAAACTAATCTCTTCACTATAGCTATCCTATATATTATTACTTCCGTTGTGGATACTACCAGCTGCCATACCAATCTCCTCTCCAAGCCCCACTAGCTCGTATTGTCTCAGCATTCCCCTCTAGAGTGCAAGTTCTTTCTCCTTTGCCTTACAGCTGTAATTTCTCCGTCAACCCCAAATTTACTTGTTCTGTATTTAAGTATGTGGTTTTTGCATTAATTATATACTGCCTGTCTAATACTGCAGTTTTGTGGCAGTTTACATCCCACCATTTCAAGCACCAGCTAGGAACCTATAAATTGATTGTGCAACTTCCAATTCTGTTTTATTTGTTTGGGAGGCATGCAATGGTATCAGTAGTTGATAGGGAGTTCTGGTGCTGTATTGCCATTGGAGGCTTTTTGGGGTACATCTTGGTAAGCTGGCTCTCAATTTTAAAACACATATATGACCCAAAAATCGTGACTCTCATAGTTTAGAGTAAGGCCCACCCTATTAGCAGAAGCGCCGTGAAGTGGTGGGTGGCTTACCATGCATTTGCAAATGTGAGCAACTGAGATTTCTGCATTTTTATGTACAAATAGAAATAGCAGCTCCTTTGCTTGTCATAGCAGTGTGCTGAGGGATTTTTTCTTCGTATCAGTTACTTGCTGAATAAACCTCACCATTCCAAGCACCTATAAATTTCTTGATCAACTTCCACTTCATCATTATCAGCTATTTATAAATATATATATATATATATATATATATATATATATATATATATATATATATATATATTGTGGCAAGAGCCCGCTACTGCAGAAGCACATGCGTACAACTTCTTCCTTTTTATGGTTCTTTATTGTCAGGATGGTAATAATGTTTTGACACCGTATACTTGCACAGCAATTATGGAGACCCTCAACGCTTACTATACATAGTCTAGCTCTCTGACCAGATCAGCCAGCTAGCCCAGCGTTGATCTCTCTGAACAATGAAACAAGCAGGGTTTTATACCTGACACTCCTCCCACAGGCCTAGCTTGATGGACAGGTGACACACCCACCTTCTCTTTAAAAGGAAACGCCCATCCCTGGCACTGTTTAGACTATCAGACCCACACTGTCTGTTTGCTGAGAGGAAGCAGCTTTTAAATCATGTAAGTAAACCAATTTTAAACTACACATATGTTTTTACGTGGTTTAATCTCCACCTAGGTACATAACTGTGCCAATGTTTTACTCTATTTCCCTGTTTTCTCTGCATATTGCCAGCTAAATGCCTCCTTTTGTTACATATCCCTTCCCCTAGCGTCTCCAAGTAGGGGGACGCGGACTTCGCGAGGAGCGCATATTTTCGTGACAACGCATCTGCATTTTTGTGTAGAATCCCAGGCCTATGTTCTACTGAGAACTTGAAAGGTTGTAGTGCCAAGAACCAGCGGGTTACCTTGGCATTTACCTCCCGGTTGTTCTGCATCCATCTTAATGGTGCATGGTCTGTTATTAGGGTGAACTCTCTGCCTAGGAGATAATAGCGCAGAGCTTCTGTAGCCCATTTTATAGCGAGACATTCTTTTTCCACAGTGGCATATTTTTGTTCCCTTGGAAGCAACTTACGACTTAGGTACAGGACAGGATTTTCTACTCCATTCTTCTCCTGTGACAAGACTGCACCTAAGCCAACACCAGAAGCATCAGTTTGGTGGAAGAACCTCCGGGTAAAATCTGGTGCTTGTAGAACTAGAGAGGAACAAAGAGCTAACCGAAGATCAGACCAGGCGGTTTCTGCAGAGTCAGACCAGATTAATCTATCTGGACAACTTTTTTTTAACATGTTCGTAAGTGGAGCAGCTCTAGTGGCGAAATGGCTAACAAACCGCCTGTAGTAACCTACTAAGCCTAAAAAGGTTCTTAACTGTGACTTTTTCTCTGGTCTTGTCCAATTTTTGACTGCCTCCACTTTGTCTAGCTGGGGTTTTACATGCCCTCGACCAACAATGTACCCCAAATATTTGGCTTCTCTCATGGCTATGGCACATTTCTCTGGGTTAGCTGTTAACCCTGCGGACCGTAACGAAGCTAAGACTGCCTCAACTTTGGCTAAATGTGATCCCCAGTCTGGGGTATAAATCACTATATCGTCCAAGTAAGCAGCTGCATAAGCTGTGTGAGGTCGTAGAAATTTATTCATAGCCCTTTGGAAGGTGGCAGGTACCCCATGCAACCCAAATGGTAGGACTTTATATTGATAGAGACCATCAGGGGTGGAAAATGCAGTTGTTGGCTTGGCCGTGGAAATCAGGGGAACTTGCCAATAACCCTTTGTTAGATCAAGGGTTGTTAAATAATTGCTACCAGCAAGATTTTCCACTAGTTCATCCACACGTGGCATCGGATAGGCATCAAACTGCGACATACTGTTTAGGCGCCTAAAGTCATTGCAGAACCTAATTGTCCCATTGGGTTTCGGGACAAGCACAATGGGACTATTCCATTCACTAGTGGACTCTTCAATTACATCTAACTGGAGCATCTTCTCGACCTCCTTTCTCACGTCCACCCGTCTGGCTTCTGGAATACGATATGGCTTCTGCTTGACAATGACTCCTGGCGCAGTGACAATGTCGTGTTCGATTAAGGTAGTGCGCCCAGGAATGAAAGAGAAGACATCCCTGTTCCAGCGAAACATTTCTTCAGTCTGTTGTCTCTGCTGAATGGACAAGGCTGGCTCTATGGGCACTTCAGACTTTTCAATGGCAGTACTCACTACCTGAGGAGAGGTTTCCTCATCATGCCAAGGTTTAAGGAGGTTAACATGATATATTTGCTCCTCCCTTCTCCTACCTAACTGGTGGACTCTGTAATTGACAGGACCGACAGCCTCCAGAACTTCATATGGACCCTGCCAATGGGCGAAAAGTTTGCTTTCCTGGGTAGGAACCAGGACTAGGACCTTGTCCCCAGGCTTGAAAGATCGAACAACAGCACTTTTGTCATAACTATTCTTATGTCGTTCCTGAGCCTCTTTTACATGTTGCTGCACAATGGGCCCTATCTTTCCTAGTCTCTCATACATTTGGACACAAATTGTACCAGATTTGGCTCCCTGGGACCTTGCTGCTCCCACCCTTCTTTTAACATATCCAAGATACCCCTGGGCTGTCTCCCAAACAATAACTCAAATGGACTAAACCCTGTTGAAGCTTGAGGTACCTCACGGATGGCAAACATCAAATAGGGAATAAGAGTGTCCCAATCTTTTTTCTCTTGAGCCACTGCTTTCCTGAGCATGTGCTTTAATGTGCTGTTAAAGCGTTCCACCAAGCCATCTGTTTGTGGATGGTATACAGAGGTGTGAAGCGCCGTAACCCCTAGCAACTAGCACATGTCCTTCATCAGTTTAGACATGAAGGGAGTACCCTGATCTGTGAGAATTTCTTTGGGTATTCCCAAGCATGTAAACATCAATACAAGTTCTTTAGCTATGGTGCTGGACTTTATGTTTCGTAGGGGAATTGCCTCTGGATACCTGGTTGCATAGTCAAGCACCACTAGTATATATTGGTGCCCACGTGCAGATTTTTCCAGGGGCCCCACAAGGTCCATAGCTTTCCGTTCAAAGGAAACTTGTAGGAAACAAAATTGGTATTGCGGACCAGTCCGTATCCTCACTGACAGGCGGAGTGGGCGCATCCGCGACATCACCGACCAATGCTAGTTTGGACTGTCCATGTTTCCCCACAGTTGGATGCTTTTGTGGAACTCCTGCTGTGACTCCCAGGATGGCATTCCGGTTTGGCGGTTCCCAAAGATCGATGTCCAGATGTTGTGGATTCTTAGGCGGTTCCTTTAAGACCGGGCTTCCGACCGTTGCATCAGTTGTCAGCATGTCCGGCCGGATCCGCTCACCGAGGACATCATTAAACAGTGGGAAGTCTCGCCCCAAAATGAGGGGATATGTGAGTTTAGGTGCTATGGCAGCTACCACCATAACAGTTTTGTCTTTGAGTGTGACTGGTAGTATTGTTCTTTCATACTCCTCTGTTGTGCCATGTACGCAAAGAACTTTCACTTTGGGCAACCGAGAAGTTATGGTTTCGGGTAAAGCAGAGCTGGAAACCAATGAGAGTTCACTCCCCGAGTCAATCAAGGCCAGAACAAGGTTTTGGTTGATTAGCACAGTCACCCTGAACAAACAAGGACTTCCTGATGTGGGACTCATGGTAAAACAGCTTGGAAATGCAGGTCCAATATGTGCTACAGAACAGTCCATGGGTTCCTGCAGTTTAGGACACGCTGCCTTAAAGTGGCCTGGCTCACCACATTCAAAACACTTCAGATTAGACAGCTTTGCACCTGGCCCTCTGTCCGTAGCAGTTTTGCCATTGGGCCCTGTGGCAAGGATTGTCAAACCTGGCTTTTGGTGTGGCAGCGGCTTTGGCACAAATGCAGGTTCTTTAGTCATTTGCTGTAGCGCACAAAACCTTTCTACCACGGTGGCAAGCTCTTCATAAGTTTGTGGGTCTGATTGCAGAAACCACCTTTGCAAATCGCGGTTCAGCCCCCGGATGCAGTGATCTATCGCCAGAACTTCAATAATCCGAGAAGGCGAATTCTCCTCAGGCTGCAGCCACTTCTTTAAAATTTTAGAAAGCTCAGCCACTTGCGCTCTGACCGGTTTTTCTTTATCATAGCGCCATTGGTGATAGCGCTGGGCTCGGCCTGGCCCGGAAACTGCAATGCGAGCCAAAATCTCAGACTTTAGACACAGATAATCAGAGGCCCGTTCCTCATCTAGATCCATATAAGCTCGCTGAGCTTCACCAGTCAGATATGGCGCCAGTCTCTCAGCCCAATCTTTAGGAGGCCATTTTGCCCTTTTTGCAAGTCTCTCGAAAGACACCAGATATGCTTCTACGTCATCAGCTGGTGACATTTTCTGGAGAACAGGACCAGGTGGTTCATTTCTGTCATGCCTCATCTGGCTTAACTCTTCTCTTAAGAGCCTTGTGTTTTCCACCTGTGCCTCGGCGACTTGTAGAATCTGAGCTTGCTGCTGTTGCTGCGCAGCGGCCACATTCACGAGGGTTCTCAGTACTTCCTCCATGTTGACGTCTGCGCGGGTTGGGTAGCGGAAACTTGCTTCCCGGAGCATCCCACTCCTGACACCACTTGTGACAAGAGCCCACTACTACAGAAGCACACGCGTACAACTTCTTCCTTTTTATGGTTCTTTATTGTCAGGATGGTAATAATGTTTTGACAGCGTATACTTGCACAGCAATTATGGAGACCCTCAACGCTTAATATACATAGTCCAGCTCTCTGACCAGATCAGCCAGCTAGCCCAGCGTTGATCTCTCTGAACAATGAAACAAGCAGGGTTTTATACCTGACACTCCTCCCACAGGCCTAGCTTGATGGACAGGTGACACACCCACCTTCTCTTTAAAAGGAAACGCCCATTCCTGGCTCTGTTTAGACTATCAGACCCACCCTGTCTGTTTGCTGAGAGGAAGCAGCTTTTAAATCATGTAAGTAAACCAATTTTAAACTACACATATGTTTTTACGTGGTTTAATCTCCACCTAGGTACATAACTGTGCCATTGTTTTATTGCCAGCTAAATGCCTCCTTTTGTTACAATATATATATATATATATATATATATATATATATATATATATATATATAGTAGCACCACTAATTCCACAATGCTGTACAGAGAATTCACTCACATCAGTACCTGCCCCATTGGAGCTTACAGTCTAAATTCCCTAACACACACACACACACACACATTAGGGACAATTTGATAGTAGCCAAATAACCTACCAGTAGATTTTGGGAGTGTGGGAGGCAACCAGAGCACCCAGAGGAAACCCATGCAACCATGGGGAGAACATACAAACTCCACACATATAAGGCCATGATCGGAAATTGAACTCATGACCCCAGCTGCTATAGATTCATCATTCAAATTGCCCAGTGCATAGATATGACTGCCATACATGTTTGCATTGGGCAATTTATACTGCTGTGAGGCAGAAGTGATGACCACTAAGCCACCGTCTCTTTTGTTTTAAATGAGTCATATTGTCAAGTATCATTGCTTTAATAAAATAAATAATTTAGTTAGTATAAAATACTGTTCTATGACCTTCTCCTTTCATAAAGAAAAATATTCTATTTTATTTTTTACTTAATTTCGATATTTCTAGATAAATAAAATGTTGCTATATTCTACTTTTTGGGATTTGTTTGTTACCAGGGCAGATTGATTTAGCATAATGTATTCTATAATACAATACTCAACACAATATAAACATCTAAAAATGTATTGCTTTTTTAAGTAAAAGTAGAATGTAAAGAATATTGTGTTTAGCAGTAGCCCAGCACGTAAATACATATGATAAGAAAATCTCTAACTGGACACAAGCCAGTAAAATATCCTTGCTTCAGGATTCTACTTTTTATTAAACTATATTTTCATTTAAGAAACATGCTGTATTGACCTAATTTAACATTAGCATGCCGACTTGCCGTGGCTATCAAACATCCATGAATGTAATTACATTAGTACAAAACAAGACATCATATTTATCGTCCATCTGTTCTCCTTCACTACTATCACCCTTACTAGCAATAATTCTTTTAACAATAAATAAAAATAGTTATTAAAAAAAATTGAACAAATCATAAATACCATGGAGTTTTTGTATTTCAGTTTTGCATTCTTAAACGTTAACTTCACCTTAATAAAAATCTAGTTTACCAAATGCTAACATACTCCCTATCCATCACTGTCCTAGATTTTCAAACACCAGACGCCCTGCTATTTCACCTAGATATTACTCTTGTTATAAGGCTTATACTAGCCGTATGTAACAAACTTACCTGCTTCCTGCTCCAGCGCCATTCCCTTTCGTGCAGATCCTGACACTTCTGGGTAGCAGGTCACAAGACCTGTCTATAGGGGCAGGTGTTTTGAATTTTAGGTTCCTGTTCCACAGAGCGCAACATTGCGATATTTATGATTAGCGTGTGAAATTGACTTTTTAATCCTCTGTTTAGAATCATCGGTAGTGCTATAGGGTAATGCTGGAAACAGTAGTGCAGCCACACACTACATTATACATCCCCTTTTTCTTTTGTACAGGGACTGTATGAGTGATGAGAGAAGTTGTTATTTGTACAGGAATTCCAAAAGGTGGGGACTTGGAGATACTTGGCAGCTGCCCATAGTGAGTGAGGATAGGATGCAAAGTTTTCTGGAGAACATCCAAGATGGCACTGTTTGTCCACTTGGCTTAAATTCCTTTTGTTTCTAGAGGGAAGTGCTCACAGAGAGAAGCCAGAGTGGTCCCTAGACATAGTAGCTTGCAGAATCAGGGGACGTGAGATCTGACTACAGACCTGGACTAGGGGCTGCTCACTTCCATCCAGCTATTATTATTATTATTATTATTATCCAGCTATTATTATTATTATTACCATTTATTTATATTGCGACACTAATTCCACAGCGCTGTACAGAGAACTCACTCACATCAGTCCCTGCCCCAATGGGGCTTACAGTCTAAATTCCCTAACACACACACACAAACACACACACACAAACATAGATACACTGGCTAGAGTCAATTTGTTAACAGTCAATTAACCTACCAGTATGGTTTTTTTGGAGTGTGGGAGGAAACCGGAGCACCCGGAGGTATATATACATATATATATATATATATATATATATATATATATATATACAGTGCTTTTTTTGTAAAAAAAAAGGTGCCGGAACTCACGTCTTATTAATCTTTTATGAAAAAAAATAAAAAATTATATATATATATATATATATATATATATATATATATATATATATATATAAATACACATAAATTTACTCCCTTCCTTGCCCCTCACACACTTGACAATTGTAAAATAAAAATAATAACTCCTACCTCCTCCTGGTTGGCTGGCAAGGCTGCAGTCCAGATGACTGATGGAGTAAACGCAGGATATCTAGAGGGGAGGCCCCATATGTTAATTTAATAAAACAAACATAACAACTGGACATCACTCACCTGTTACACACTGACATGTCCCCTGCTGCGGCTGCCTACCAACTTTTCTCACATATGGCCGCTAGCTATTCTCACCCCTATTCTGCACCCTGGTTGTTTTGTGGCCCTCTCTTTCCACCTCCCTCCTTTTTCTGTAGCCCTCTTTCTGCTCCCCTTCTTTATTCTGTAGCCCTCTTTCTGCTCCCCCTTTATTCTGTAGCCCTCTTTCTGCTCCCCCTTTATTCTGTAGCCCTCTTTCTGCTCCCCCTTTATTCTGTAGCCCTCTTTCTGCTCCCCCTTTATTCTGTAGCCCTCTTTCTGCTCCCCCTTTATTCTGTAGCCTTCTTTCTGCTCCCCCTCTATACTGTAGCCTTCTTTCTGCTCCCCCTTTATTCTGTAGCCTTCTTTCTGCTCCCCCTCTATTCTGTAGCCTTCTTTCTGCTCCCCCTTTATTCTGTAGCCTTCTTTCTGCTCCCCTTTTATTCTGTAGCCTTCTTTCTGCTCCGCCTCTATTCTGTAGTTTTCTTTCTGCTCCCCTTCTATTCTGTAGCCTTCTTTCTGCTCCCCCTCTATTCTGTAGCCTTCTTTCTGCTCCCCCTCTATTCTGTAGCCCTCTTTCTGCTCCCCCTCTATTCTGTAGCCTTCTTTCTGCTCGCCCTTTGTTTTTCTGTAGCCCTCTTCTACTTTCGCCCCATTCCCGCTTTCTGTAGTCAGTATTACTTACCTTCTTTGCATAGTTCTTTTCACTCTTCTTAGTTCGATCGCTGCTCCCCCCGCTGCCCTGCTTCCGGCCGACGGAAGCAGGACACACACACACACACACACACACAGATGCGGTGCTGCACTGTAGCAGCACCGCAGAGAAAAAAAAAAAGTTAAAAAAAAGGTGCCGGAACGCCGTTCCCAGCGTTCAATGGGAAAAAAAGCACTGTATATATATATATATATATACATATACACGCATATATTAGAGATGGGCTCCTTGAAACCGAACCCACCCGAACTTCGGGGATCCGAGTACCGAGCCGAGTCAGCTCGGTACTCTTGTGCCTATTCGGATTCCAAAACGAGGCAAAACATCATCATGACATTGTCGGATCTCACGAGTTTTAGAATCAATAAATACCCGCCTCCACAGCGATCTAGCGCCATTTGAGAGAGGGACAGAGAAGGGTTAGGGCACAGTATAGAGCAGGAATAGAGCAGTATAGACCAGGCATTTTTCTGAATTTGCACTACAAAGTGTTTGGGGTCTCATATACCCCCTTATAAAAAAGCTGTATTATTTGAGTGCTGAAATTCTAATATAGCACTGTATTTTTCTGAATTTGCACTAGAAAGTGTTTGGGGTGTCATATACCCCCTTCTAAAAAAAAAGCTGTATTTTGTGAGTGCTGAAATTCTAATATAGCACTGTTTTGTTTAGGGAGGGACTAGCAGGGATTAAACTGTATTTTTCTGAATTTGTACTACAAAGTGTTTGGGGTCTCATATACCCCCTTCTAAAGAATCTGAATTGTCTGAGTGCTGAACTCCTGATATAGCACTTTATTTTTCTGAATTTGCACTACAAAGTGTTTGGGATCTCATATACCCCCTTCTAAAAAGCTGTATTTTGTGAGTGCTGAAATTCTAATATAACACTGTATTTTTCTGAATTTGCACTACAAAGTGTTTGGGGTCTCATATACCCCCTTCTAAAAAAAAGCTGTATTTTGTGAGTGCTGAAATTCTAATATAGCACTGTATTGTTTAGGGAGGGACTAGCAGGGATTAAACTGTATTTTTCTGAATTTGCACTACAAAGTGTTTGGGATCTCATATACCCCCTTCTAAAAAGCTGTATTTTGTGAGTGCTGAAATTCTAATATAACACTGTATTTTTCTGAATTTGCACTACAAAGTGTTTGGGGTCTCATATACCCCCTTATAAAAAAGCTGTATTTTCTGACTGCTGAAATGCTAATATAGCACTGTATTGTTTAGGGAGGGACTAGCAGGGATTAAACTGTATTTTTCTGAATTTGAACTACAAAGTGTTTGGGGTTTCATATACCACCTTATAAAAAAGCTGTATTTTCTGCAAAGGATGGTGGAGGATTATTTTCAAGAGTTAATTGAAATCGAAATGCCAGACAGTCCCTTTCCATACTGGGGGGGAAAACAAGCCATTTGGAAACCCATGTACAAACTTGCTTTGCAATACCTAAGCTGCCCACCCTCCAGTGTGTACTCAGAAAGAGTTTTCAGCACAGCCAGGAACCTTGTCAGTGATCGACGTAGGAGGTTTCTTCCTACAAATTTGGAAAAGATGAGGTTCATCAAAATGAACTACATCTTCCACGAGGAAGGCCTTTACCGGCAAATACATCCAAGAACTGACACTTCTCTAAAGGTAGATTCCAGCAGAGATGAATTAATAGTCTGTGATGATGATGTACACACTGATGAGGGTGAGGATGATGCTGAAGGTGATGACAACAACATCTTGACAGTGTAGAATTCATTTCACAGTACTGTTGGTCTAACATGCTTTTAGGGCATTGATAGCTGGTCTAGTGGGGGTCCAAACAAATCAAGCACTTCAGTCACAAAAGTGACAGCCCTTGTCGCTGTAGTGCTTGGATTGTTAAAATCTTTGTAACCTTTGTCCTTTGTAAGATCCAACATATGGGTGGGAGGGCCCAAAGACAATTCCATCTTGCACCATTAATCTTTCCTGGCACTGATATGTGTTTCTGCCATTACCTATCAAGCCCATTATTAGCTTGTTTAGGGAGGGTCTAGCATTGATTAAACTGTATTTTTCTTAATTTGCACTAATAAGTGGAGGGTCTAATATATATACACCATTATAGAAGAGCTGTTTGGGTCATTTTTATTAATCTACAAGTCTTTACAGGCTTTTTTTCTGAATTTGCATTAATAAGTGTAGGGTCTAATATATACGCCCTTATAGAAGAGCTGCTTTGGTAATTTTTATTAATCTACAAATCTTTGCAGGCTTTTTTTTCTTAATTTGCACTAATAAGTGTAGGGTCTAATATACACCCAAAGACGAGTGCTCCATTGCTAAGAGTCAGTGATGAAGAGGAAGACAAGCATGGCAGACTTGTCACATATGTATATATATATATTGTGGCAAGAGCCCTCTACTGCAGAAGCACACGCGAACAACTTCTTCCTTTTTATGGTGCTTTATTGTCAGGATGGTAAATATTTTGACACCTTATACTTGCACAGCAATCATGGAGACCCTAAACGCTAGCTATACATAGACCAGCTCTCTCTCAGGACCAGCCAGCTATCCCAGCGTTGGTCTCTCTGAACAAATGAAACAAACAAGCTTTTATACATGATGCTCCTCCCCCAGCCTTAGATTGATGGACAGGTGACACACCCACCTTCTCTTTAAAAGAAAACACCCATCACTGCCTCTGTTTGCACAACCAGACACGCCCTGTCTGTTTGCTGAGAGGAAGGATTTCAGATCATGTAAATTTAACCAAATTTAATCTATTGCTTTTCATACATAAGTCTTCACTCTAGGTGCATTACTGCACAAATGTTTTACTCTACTTCCCTGCTTTCTCTGTATATTGCCAGCTAAATGCCTCCTTTTGTTACATATCCCTCCCCCTAGCGTCTCCAAGTCGGGGGACGCGGACTTCGCGAGGAGCGCATATTTTCGTGACAATGCATCTGCATTCTTGTGCAGAATCCCAGGTCTATGTTCTACTGAGAACTTGGTTGTAGTGCCAAGAACCAGCGGGTTACCTTGGCATTTACCTCCCGGTTGCTCTGCATCCATCTCAATGGTGCATGGTCTGTTATTAAGGTGAACTCTCTGCCTAGGAGATAATAGCGCAGAGCTTCTGTAGCCCATTTTATGGCGAGACATTCTTTCTCCACAGTGGCATATTTACGACTTAGGTACAGGACAGGATTTTCTACTCCATTCTTCTCCTGTGACAAGACTGCACCTAAACCAACACCAGAAGCATCAGTTTGGTGGAAGAACCTCCGGGTAAAATCCGGTGCTTGTAGAACTGGGGAGGAACAAAGAGCTAACCGAAGATCAGACCAGGCGGTTTCTGCAGAATCAGACCAGGTTAATCTATCTGGACAACTTTTTTTAACATGTCCGTAAGTGGAGCAGCTCTAGTGGCGAAGTGGCTTACAATCCGTCTGTAGTAACCTACTAAGCCTAAAAAGGTTCTTAACTGCAAGTTTTTTTCTGATCTTGCCCAATTTTTAACTGCCTCCACTTTGTCTAGCTGGGGTTTTACATGCCCTCGACCAACAATGTACCCCAGATATTTGGCTTCTCTCATGGCTATGGCACATTTCTCTGGATTAGCTGTTAACTCTGCTGACCTTAATGAAGCTAAGACCGCCTCAACTTTGGC
The DNA here is from genome assembly GCF_038048845.1 of Mixophyes fleayi. Taxonomy (NCBI): domain Eukaryota; kingdom Metazoa; phylum Chordata; class Amphibia; order Anura; family Limnodynastidae; genus Mixophyes; species Mixophyes fleayi. The sequence continues at coordinate 182,702,624 of NC_134405.1, read as the reverse complement.
TAAATGTGATCCCCAGTCTGGGGTATAAATCACTATATCGTCCAAGTAAGCGGCTGCATAAGCTGTGTGAGGTCGTAGCAATTTATTCATAGCCCTTTGGAAGGTGGCAGGTGCCCCATGCAACCCAAAGGGTAGGACTTTATATTGATAGAGACCATCAGGGGTGGAAAATGCAGTCTTTGGCTTGGCCGTGGAAGTCAGGGGAACTTGCCAATAACCCTTTGATAGATCAAGGGTTGTTAACTAATTGCTACCAGCAAGATTTTCCACTAGTTCATCCACACGTGGCATCGGATAGGCATCAAACTGCGACATACTGTTTAGGCGCCTAAAGTCATTGCAGAACCTAATTGTCCCATTGGGTTTCGGGACAAGCACAATGGGACTATTCCATTCACTAGTGGACTCTTCAATTACATCTAACTGGAGCATCTTCTCGACCTCCTTTCTCACGTCCACCCGTCTGGCTTCTGGAATACAATATGGCTTCTGCTTTACAATGACTCCTGGCGCAGTGACAATGTCGTGTTCGATTAAGGTAGTGTGCCCAGGAATGGAAGAGAAGACATCCCTGTTCCGGCGAATCATTTCTTCAGTCTGTTGTCTCTGCTGAATGGACAAGGCTGGCTCTATGGGCACTTCAGACTTTTTAATGGCAGTACTCACTACCTGAGGAGAGGTTTCCTCATCATGCCAGGGTTTAAGGAGGTTCACATGATATATTTGCTCCTCCCTTCTCCTACCTAACTGGTGGACTCTGTAATTGACAGGACCGACAGTCTCTAGAACTTCATATGGACCCTGCCAATGGGCAAAAAGTTTGCTTTCCTGGGTAGGAACCAGGACTAGGACCTTGTCCCCAGGCTTGAAAGATCAAACAACAGCACTTTTGTCATAACTTTTCTTCTGTCGTTCCTGAGCCTATTTACATGTTGCTGCACAATGGGCCCTATCTTTCCTAGCATCTCATACATTTGGGACACAAATTGTACCAGATTTGGCTCCCTGGGACCTTGCTGCTCCCACCCTTCTTTTAGCATATCCAAGATACCCCTGGGATGTCTCCCAAACAATAACTCAAAGGGACTAATGGAATTAATTTGGGAGAATCTATAATGGAAAAGGATTTGGGAGTGCTCGTAGACAGTAGACTTAGCAATAGTGCTCAATGTCAAGCAGCAGCTGCAAGGGCAAACAAAGTATTGGCATGCATAAAAAGGGGCATAGATGCAAGGGAAGACAGTGTAATTTTGCCACTGTATAAATCATTGGCAAGACCTCATCTTGAATATGCAGTACAGTTCTGGGCACCACTCTATAAAAAAGATAATTTGGAACTAGAAAGGGTTCAGAGAAGGGCGACAAAATTGATAAAGGGTATGGAGTCATTAAGTTATGAGGAAAGGTTAGCCAGTTTAGGCATGTTTACTTTAGAAAAGAGGCGTCTAAGGGGAGATATGATTACTATGTACAAATACATTAGGGGTCAATACAGAGAGCTTTCATGGGAACTTTTTACCCCAAGGACCATACACAGGACACGTGGTCATCCCCTAAGGTTAGAGGAGAGGAAATTTCACAACCAGCAAAGGAAGGGGTTTTTTACAGTAAGGGCAGTCAAGATATGGAATTCATTGCCAGGGAAGGTTGTGATGGCAGATTCAATAGATATGTTTAAGAAAGGGTTAGACAAATTTTTAGCGGAAAGGTGTATCCAGGGATACGACCGTTAATTTAAAATAAAGGATAGTAGTGGATATAGGGTAAAAATTGGATTGCAATATTGAGTCTGGGGGGATTTTCAAAATTGAAACAGATGGGCGGTTGCCTATTCTGGATTAATTTCAAATATAAGTGCAGGATCGCAGGAGATCCAAAATAGGTTGAACTTGATGGACTGGTGTCTTTTTTCAACCTCATCAACAATGTTACTATGTTACTATGTTACTATGTTACTAAACCCTGTTGAAGCTTGAGGTACCTCACGGATGGCAAACATCAAATAGGGAATAAGAGTGTCCCAATCTTTTTTCTCTTGAGCCACTGCTTTCCTGAGCATGTGCTTTAGTGTGCGGTTAAAGCGTTCCACCAAGCCATCTGTTTGTGGATGGTATACAGAGATGTGAAGCGCCGTAACCCCTAGCAACTGGCACATGTCCTTCATCAGTTTAGACATGAATGGAGTACCCTGGTCTGTGAGAATTTCTTTGGGTATTCCCAAGCGTATAAACATCAATGCAAGTTCTTTAGCTATGGTGCTGGACTTTATGTTTCGTAGGGGAATTGCCTCTGGATACCTGGTTGCATAGTCAAGCACCACTAGTATATATTGTTGCCCACTGTACATTAGCAACTCTATACAGGAAATTATTTTTAAAAATAAAATATGGTATACCTTCTGCAGGCTGGACGGCTTTCGCTACCCCATTTACCTCAGTCACACTTTTAAAGGCATGTTCCAAAGTGGCATCATTAAGTTGGTCTCGAGCAAAGTCCTGCAAAGGAAACAAAATTGGTATTGCGGACCAGTCCGTATCCTCACTGACAGGCGGGGTGGGCTCATCTGCGACATCACCGACCAATGCTAGTTTGGACTGTCCATGTTTCCCCACAGTTGGATGCTTTTGTGGAACTCCTGCTGTGACTTGTAGTATTGTTCTTTCATACTCCTCTGTTGTGCCATGTACGCAAAGAACTTTCACTTTGGGCAACCGAGAAGTTATGGTTTCGGGTAAAGCAGAGCTGGAAACCAATGAGAGTTCACTCCCCGAGTCAGCCAAGGCCAGAACAAGGTTTTGGTTAATAAGCACAGTCACCCGGAACAAACAAGGACTTCCTGATGTGGGACTCATGGTAAAACAGCTTGGAAATGCAGGTCCAATATGTGCTACAGAAAATTCCATGGGTTCCTGTAGTTTAGGACACTCTGCCTTAAAGTGGCCTGGCTCACCACATTCAAAACACTTCAGATTAGACAGCTTTGCACCTGGCCCTCTGTCCGTAGCAGTTTTGCCATTGGGCCCTGTGGCAAGGATTGTCAAACCTGGCTTTTGGCGTGGCAGCGGCTTTAGCACAAATGCAGGTTCTTTAGTCATTTGATGTAGCGCACAAAACCTTTCTACCACGGTGGCAAGCTCTTCATAAGTTTGTGGGTCTGATTGCAGAAACCACCTTTGCAAATCGCGGTTCAGCCCCCTGATGGTGGGGACAGACTGGGCTGCAGACTGACAGAGGGTCGTGAAGTGTGTACCGGCTGGGGAGAACCCAGGCAAGAAGAGTCAGGTCCACGCAGAGGTCAAAAGGTCGGCAGCAGGTAACAGTAACAATGAACAAGCTGAGGTCAGAGGTCACAGGCAAAGTAGCAGAACGGGTAAACGAGCCAAGGATCAGGGTCACAGGAAACACAAGCGAAGTCAAATACGAAGCCAAGGGTCATACACGGGAAGTCAAAACGTAGATACAGGAACAGGAACTGGAACAAGCAGGTCAGCAGACTGGAGCACAGAAGCTATAACCAGCAATGAGGCAGCAGACCTCATTGCCTTAAATACAACCCACAACCAATCAGAACCTGCCCCTAGACAAGGCCACACTTGTAGGCTAATTGCCAGCACCTAGCAAGACCAATCAGGGCTTAGCCCTGAAATCCACACCTGCAGGCTAATGCCTGCTAATTCAGCCACAGGCTAAATCTGCCTGATTGTCCCTAGAGCGCATGCGCGCCTGGCTGCCAGGACACGGCGCTGAGGAAGCGTCCGACCGTTGCCTTGGCAACGGTCGGGAGTTGGAAGGAAATGACGTCCCGGTCGTCATGGTGACGGCCGGGACGTTGGGACCGACAGGAAGCGAGCCACCGCGGCTGTGAGTACCGCCGCGGCTCGTGACAGTACCCCCCCTTGAGGAGGGGTTAAGGAACCCCGACATCCCGGTTTCCTTGGAAATTTTTTAAAGAACTCCTTCAACTGTTTAGGAGCATCGAGTTGTCTCCGTGGGATCCAAGACCGTTCTTCTAACCCACGATTCCTCCACTGCACTAGGAAGTGCACCTGACCTTGCACTTTTTTGGAATCCAAGATCTTCTGAACAACGTATCTTGGTGATCTGTTTGATTTTCTCTCAGGCAAATTTGAAGACTGGATTTGAGTAGGATATAATACCGGCTTCAACAGAGAACAGTGAAATGTGTTGGGAATTCTCAACGAGCCCGGAATTCTTAACCTAAATGCAACAGAATTAACCTGCTTGATGATAAGGAACGGGCCGATGAACTTGGGACCCAAATTTTTGCAAGGCTGTCTGAATGTTTTTTGTAGACAGCCACACTCTCTGGCCCACCTTGAAGGAGCAGATGGTACGGTGGCGATCCGAAAAAATTTTTGCGACAACTGAAGCCTGTTTCAGAGATGCCTGTACTTTCCTCCAGATAACTCTGAGATCTCTTGCAGTGGAACGGATCTCCTGGACACCAACTGGGTTAAGCGAATACAGGGAGTTATATCTGGGGTGAAAACCATAATTGCAGAAAAACTGAGAAGTTTTAGTAGATGAATGACAGGAATTGTTACAGGCAAATTCCGCCCAGGGTAACAAGGAAGACCAATTATCATGGAACTCTGACGTGTAGCATCGCAAAAACTTTTCCAAGGACTGGTTAACTCTTTCGGTCTGCCCATTAGACTGAGGGTGATATGCGGATGATAAACTAACCTTGATTCCGAGAAGGGTACAGAAAGATCTCCAGAATTGCGCTATGAACTGAGAACCCCGATCGGAAACTATGTCAGTAGGGAGTCCATGGAGCCGGAAAATATGTTGAATGAATAAGACGGCCAAATCCCGAGCTGTAGGCAGTCTGGGTAAGGGAACGAAATGGGACATCTTGCTGAACCGGTCTACCACGACCCAAATGGTATTGTGTCCTGCAGAAGGTGGTAGATCCACTATAAAGTCCATGGACAAGTGGGTCCATGGTTTTGCAGGTGGTGCCAAAGGAACTAACTGGCCTATTGGGCGGATCCTAGGAACTTTGTTTCTGGCACAAACCTCACATGAGAGGACATGACTCCTGACGTCAGCAGACATAGATGGCCACCAGACTGTACGGGAAAGGATTTCTAACGTCTTGAAAATTCCAGGATGCCATGCAACCCTACTGTTATGCGCCTCTGCAATAACCGCCTTCCTTAGATGGACTGGAACAAAGAGACGTTGCTCCGGAGTAGTATCAGGGGCTAATTTCTGGAATCTCTGAAGTGTGATACTCAGATCTTGGGTCAACCCGGCATGGATTACAGAAGGAGGAATAATCGGCTCTGGGATAGTGACTGGAATGTGGTGTGCCGAGAAACTTCTGGAAAGGGCATCTGCCCGGATATTTTTGGAGCCTGGTCGGTAGGTGATCAGGAAGTTAAACCGGGTAAAGAATAACGCCCACCGGGCCTGTCTGGGATTTAAACGTTTGGCTGACTGTATATATTGTAAATTCTTGTGATCAGTAATGACAGAGATCTGATGTGAAGCACCCTCCAACCAATGCCGCCACTCCTCGAAGGCCCATTTGATTGCCAATAGTTCTCTATTACCGACATCATAGTTGGCCTCCGCTGAAGAGAACTGACGGGAGAAATAAGCACATGGGTGCAGACGATTAGTATGAGGATCCTTCTGCGATAGGATGGCACCGGCACCGATGTCAGAGGCGTCGACCTCAAGAATAAATGTCCTAGCTGGATCCGGATGTCTAAGGACCTGAGCGGAGACAAAGGCCTTTTTCAGGCTTTCGAATGAGGCTGCTGCTTGGGACGACCAATTAGTTGGATCCATTCCTTTACGGGTCAGAGCGACAATGGGAGCCACAATGTCGGCAAAGTTGTGAATGAATCTCCTATAATAATTGGAGAAGCCCAGGAACCTCTGCACCGCCTTAAGATTGTTGGGTTGCACCCAATCCAAAATAGCCTGGACCTTAGCTGGATCCATGGAGAATCCCTCAGAAGAGATTACATAGCCTAAAAAGGATACCCTCTGTACCTCGAACTCACACTTTTCCAGCTTAGCGTACAGGTGGTTCTCTCGTAATTTCTGTAGAACTTGTTTGACGTGAGTCTGATGGGCGGGCAAAGATCTGGAATAGATGAGGATATCATCTAAATAGACGACCACGAAACAACCAAGGAATTCCCGAAGAACTTCATTGATCAAGTCCTGGAACACTGCAGGTGCATTGCTAAGGCCAAACGGCATGACCAGATACTCGTAGTGGCCAGAGTGCGAATTGAATGCCGTCTTCCACTCATCTCCTTCTTTGATACGGATGAGATTATATGCTCCGCGAAGGTCGATTTTAGTGAAGACAGTAGCCCCTCTTAGCTGATCAAACAATACCGAGATGAGCGGAAGGGGATAGGTGTTCTTGACTGTGATATGATTCAATCCCCGGTAGTCAATACAAGGTCTTAACCCTCCGTCTTTTTTTGATACAAAGAAGCATCCTGCTCCTACGGGAGACTTAGATGGCCTGATGAAGCCTCTCTCCAGGTTTTCGTCGATATACTCCTGCATGGATTTTGTTTCTGGAGCAGAAAGGGAATACAAACGCCCCTTAGGTAACTTGGAACCAGGAATAAGTTCGATGGCACAGTCAAAGTCACAATGTGGCGGTAAGGTATCAGCAGCCTTCTTGGAGAACACGTCCCAGAATTCATGATACTGTGAGGGAAGCCGCTCCGGAATAGGCTGAATCATACGCAGAGACAGTGACAAACAAGACTGTGTACAATAAGTACTCCACTTGACAATCTCTCCTTTTACCCAGTCTATGACAGGGTTATGACAGGAAAGCCATGGGTGGCCCAAGATCATAGGAACCGACGAACAATCGATCAGGAAGAAGGTGATTGACTCAGAATGGAGAGCTCCGATCTTCAACTGTAGTGGCGGGGTCTCCCAGGAAATCTTGCCACCAGGCAACGGACCTCCGTCTAAGCCACAGACAGTAATGGCAGAGTTGAGTTTTACCATCGGAATTCCGGCAGAGCGGGCAAACCCAATATCAAGGAAGTTGCCTGCAGCTCCGCTATCAATGAAGGCCGACAGGGCCACAGAGCGAGCCCGGAAGGTGAGCTGTGCAGGGATTAATACAGCATTTTTCGGGGAGATAATTTGCAGACCTAGGTGAACTTTCCCCTCATTCCCTAGGCATGGTCTTTTCCCGACTTATTTGGGCAAGAACGGGAGAAGTGGCCTTTTATGCCACAGTATAGACATAGACCTTGCGAACGTCTCCTGTCTCTCTCTTCAGAAGAGAGACGATATGCTCCTAGTTGCATAGGCTCCTCACCATCCTGGGAAACAGGAACGAAGGCGGATGGAGGTGATGATGTTTCCTTTTCAGTTTTCCGCTCCTTATATCTCCTGTCAATTTTAATGGAGAGGTGCATCAGATCCTCCAGAGAACTAGGAGACGGGTATTGCACCAAAGAATCTTTAATCTGTTCAGATAGGCCGAGACGGAACTGACTTCGTAAGGCAGGGTCGTTCCATCCACTATCAAGTGACCATCTACGGAATTCAGCGCAGTATTCTTCTGCCGACCGTCGGCCTTGTTTCAAGGACCGTAGATGAGCTTCCGCGGAGGCCACTCGATCCGGGTCATCATACAGTAGACCCAGTGCCTCGAAGAAGGAGTCTACGGACTGCATGGCCGGACTGGTCTGCGGCAAAGAAAACGCCCAGGACTGGGGGTCACCCTGTAGAAGGGAAATAATAATCCCAACTCTTTGCTGCTCTGAACCGGAGGAGCGGGGTCTCATCCGAAAATAGAGCTTGCAGCTCTCCCTGAAGTTCCGAAACAGGGTTCTATTTCCGGAGAACCGATCTGGTAAGTTCATTTTGGGTTCACAGATGGGACCTGGAGTCGGTTGTGAAGCTTTTGTGGCTTCTTCTTGAACAGACATACGCTCAGCCAATCCCTGCATCATCTGATACAAGGACTCAACGTGGCCTGCTAGGGTTTGTGCCGGAGACGGTGTGGATCCACTTGTATCCATTCTAACCTTGTCTCCGTGAGTGGGCCGGTTATAATGTTAGGAACCCCTCCAGCCGGCACAACACAACCCGGAGTCTACTCTGCCAGTCAGGTGTTCACTGGAGCCCCTGATGGTGGGGACAGACTGGGCTGCAGACTGACAGAAGGTCGTGAAGTGTGTACCGGCTGGGGAGAACCCAGGCAAGAAGAGTCAGGTCCACGCAGAGGTCAAAAGGTCGGCAGCAGGTAACAGTAACAATGAACAAGCTGAGGTCAGAGGTCACAGGCAAAGTAGCAGAACGGGTAAACGAGCCAAGGATCAGGGTCACAGGAAACACAAGCGAAGTCAAATACGAAGCCAAGGGTCATACACGGGAAGTCAAAACGTAGATACAGGAACAGGAACTGGAACAAGCAGGTCAGCAAACTGGAGCACAAAAGCTATAACCGGCAATGAGGCAGCAGACCTCATTGCCTTAAATACAACCCACAACCAATCAGAACCTGCCCCTAGACAAGGCCACACTTGTAGGCTAATTGCCAGCACCTAGCAAGACCAATCAGGGCTTAGCCCTGAAATCCACACCTGCAGGCTAATGCCTGCTAATTCAGCCACAGGCTAAATCTGCCTGATTGTCCCTAGAGCGCATGCGCGCCTGGCTGCCAGGACACGGCGCTGAGGAAGCGTCCGACCGTTGCCTTGGCAACGGTCGGGAGTTGGAAGGAAATGACGTCCCGATCGTCATGGTGACGGCCGGGACGTTGGGACCGACAAGAAGCGAGCCGCGGCGGCTGTGAGTACCGCCGCGGCTCGTGACAATATATACATATATACATATACATATATATATACATATATATATATATATATATATATATACACATATATGCTCAGTATAAACAACCTCGGATCTGCTAGCTACACTTCTTTTTCTTCCTGATGAAGTTTCTTCACAAAACAAAACGCGTTGAGGCTATTTGATTCATGTATCCGTACACTGGACTTTATAGACTTCACCATCTGGCACAGGTATTGGAACTCTCTATAGTGGACTTTTGTGCGGACACTGTGGGGAGCTACTATATGGACCCAATGGAAACACAGCACTGAAGTTTACAGACTCAGTCTATATGGATCACAGATAAGCGATTTTATATATTATGTATTGTGAGTGTGCATTTTTCTAATGTTGAATAAATTTCTTGTACAAAAATACTACAACATATGTTTCATCTTCTCCACAATCTCTACCTGGTGAGCTGTTCGAATAATCAAGAAGCAGCATACACAGATAAGCTGTTTAAATGTATTATCTGGTACTCACTATAAACTAGAGTTGTGTTATTTTATTAGAGTTACATACATATATATATATATATATATATATATATATATATATATGCACATACATATATACATACACATACATACAGTAGGGAAGACAAGGACATACATAAATTAAGACATACATAAAACAAGAACAGAGAAGGCAGACAAATTGAATGGAGACACGAAAACAAAGGGTATGGAGGATCCTGCTCATTACAGAGCTTACATTCTAAAGGGAAGAGGGCACAGCTGAAACAAGAGGAGCGAGTGTGGCTCATAGTGGAGATTGGGATAGTTGTGAGGATGCATTAGTGTGAATAGTGTTATAAAGGATAAGGTCACCTTTAAAAAAAGAAATGGTTTTTCCAAAGCATCTAAAAGATTTGAAGGCTGTGGGAAAGTCTGATTGAGCGTGGTAGGGAATTCCATAAGTGGGGAGCAGCACGGGAGAAGTCTTGAAGGCAGGAGTGAGAGGTGGTTATCAGACACGAGACAAGGCGCAGGTCAGAGGTAATACCGCTGACAGCCTGTTTTAAAAACTAAGGCATGTCATTGCAATATGGTTTATCCTCAGGGGCGGGCTGGGCCGGAGGTCAGGGGGGCAGATGTCCGCCGGGCCGGAGAGAAAATATCTATTTAGGGCCGGTGGTCGGTGGACTGAACGGTGGCTGGCCCCGCCTCCGGGACCAGCCACCTTTCATATAGGCTGCAGATCCTCCCTATCCGTCCATTCCCCTGCCTATCTGTAAGACCCTAGCTATCACATGGGACGTGCACCACATGACAGGTGCCGTCCCATGTGAGAGGTGCTGAAGACATCGCGCGCGCGGAGGGAATAAGGTAAGTTATGTGGAAATGTCAATATTGTGTGTGCAGGAGTCTACAGTGTCTGTGTGTGCTGGAGGCTATATATGTGTGTGTGTGTGTGTGTGTGTGTGTTGGAGGCTATATATGTGTGTGTGTGCTGGAGGCTATAGTGTGTGTGCGTGCTTGAGGCTATAGTGTGTGTGCGTGCTGGAGGCTATAGTGTGTGTGTGTGTGTGTGTGTGTGTGCTGGATGCTATAGTGTGTGTGTGTGTGTGTGTGTGTGTGTGTGTGCGCTGGAGGCTATAGTGTGTGTGCCAGTGTGCTAATATAGTGTGTGTGTGAGCCAGTGTGTTAATATTGCATGTCTGTCTGAGAGTGGGTGTATGTGAGGGGCCAGTGTAGTGTGTGTGTGTGTGTGTGTGTGTGTGAGGGGCCAGTGTTTTGTGTGTGTGTGAGTAAGGAGCCAGTGTATTTTGTGTGTGAGTGAGGAGCTAGTGTATTTTGTGTGTGAGTGAGGAGCCAGTGTATTTTGTGTGTGACTGAGGAGCCAGTGTATTTTGTGTGTGAGTGAGGAGTTAGTGTATTGTGTGTGAGTGAGGGGCCAGTGTATTGTGTGTGTGTGTGTGTGTGTGGCCAGTGTATTTTGTGTGTGAGTGAGGAGCCAGTGTATTTTGTGTGTGAGTGAGGGGTCAGTGTATTATGTGTGTGGGTGTATTGCTATTTTATTTGTGTTGTGATGATGGCAATTTAATTTAATAGTGGGGCCTATGAAATTAAGATGGGTTGATGGGACCTTTTATTTAATGCTGGGGTGGTTTGGGATCTATTAATTGAATGTGGCGCTGTTTGGCGAAAATGAGGTCTATTTATTAAAAGTGATTATGAATTGTTTAATGCCTGAGATGGTTGTGGGAAATGGTTATATTTATTAAACGTAAATGCTATTTCATTTATTGCTGGGTCTGTTTGGAGGGAGGGATATAGGTTTATTTATTAAATGGGAATACTATTAAATTTAATGTCAGGGTTAGTTTGAGGGAAATAAGTCTATTTATAAAATGTGAATACTATTATTGGTTGGAGTTTTCATGTACCCATTTGTTTCTCCAAATAGGGCCTCCAATATTCCAGGATCCAGACAAGCGGCAAATGAGCTAAAGAAACCAGCACACACAAGTGGTGACACTGACAAGAACAGGTAGGAGAGAGCAGGACAGTCTGCCAACTGTCCTGAATCTGGTGGGACAGTCCTGAATTTGTGTGACTGTCTCGCTTAGGACAGTTGGGAGGTATGTCCTGCTTCACCGTGTACTGCTCGTGAAGGCAGAACTGTGTACACCTAACAGTAGTGCACACAGTATTGCCTGTGTATTTGTCTAAAATGATAACCATGCTACATCATAGGGGATTACCCTGTATAAAGTGCCCAGCCCCCCCAGAGCCTTAATCCAGCTCTGTGCCTGGGCATAAAAATGTATATATGGATTAAGCAACACTAAAATAGCCTCTTTTTATATAGATAAATATATATTGTACCAAAAACCACCCTTTAAGGATGGGCCGCTACTTATGGGCCAGTGCTGTGTGCTTGCCCCCCAGGCTAAAGTCTGCCAGCCCTCCCCTACTTATCCTGCTTGGACTCTCCTGAGAAAATGTCATTTGTGATAACGCCACCAATATTGTTAGAGCATTACAGCGTGGGAATTCCATCACATTTCCTGTTTTGCTCACAAAATCAACTTGGTGGTACAGAACTATTTTAAAAATTACAATGACATGCAGGAGATGCTGTCTGTGTCCCGAAATATTTAGTGTCATTTTGTGCAACAGCATGTAGGAGAATGCAGCAGCTGCAAAAAGAATAGATTTTTTAGGGGGAATGTACTTTAGTCCTGCGAAGTAGTCACCATGATGAGGGTGAATATGATGACAGTGTAGATTGCAGGTGCTGAAATCTAGCTAAGAGAAGGAGCTACCTGATGCTGGTATTCTTGGTTAATATGTTGGGTAGAATGGCATCTTGGCAATTTTATGTTTTTCTACAGTAAACTTTCAGCTTTATTATAGAGATTTTATTTTCTTTTAAAAGGTACAAGCTTTTTATTTACATTTTTGTTTCCCTGACTTGAAACCAATATGCACTTAAACATAAACTTTAGCCCATGGGGTAGAGGGATTAGTATCATCATGACTGGGACTGGAGAGTGACCAGAACAATGCCACCCTTCCTGTTTCTGCATGAGCTATGGCACAGTAGAATATCACTGGAGACTTTTAAGAACACTGACAGCCCTATTATTACAATTTCTGTTTCAGCAATGAACCCTGCCACCTCTCCTGTTTCTGAGTGAGCTATGATACAGTAAAATGTAAATGCAGATTTAGACCAAGCCTGCCAGCCCTAGTATTTGTATTTCAGCAATAACAATTAGCAATGGAGCTACGGAGCTCTCCTCTTTGTGTGTTACCTATATAACACCATACAATTTGACTGCAAATTCACAAGACAAGCCTACTAGCCCTAGTATTTGTATTTCAGCAATGACTCTTAGCAATGGAGCTCTCCTCTTTGTGTGTTACCTATATAACACAGTAGAATTTGACTGCAGAATTACACCAACCCTGACAGCACTAATATTTGTATTTTTCTGCAATGAGAATTAGCAACGGAGATCTCCTCTTTGTGTGTTGCCTATATAACACAGTAGAATTTGACTGCAGAATTACACCAACCCTGACAGCACTAGTATTTGTATTTTTCTGCAATGAGAATTAGCAATGGAGCTCTCCTGAATGTCACTGTACACTTTATTGAACACTGCTATCCCCTCCTCTTTCAATTCTATTTATTTGGCTGCCCAACTGTTCTACACACTGTGCTACCCCTTATGTGTCCCTCTTTCAAATGGCGCTAGATCGCTGTGGACGGTGGTATTTATAGATTTCCAAACTCACAAGATCAGAGATCCGACGACGCAACAATGACATTTTGCATCGTTTTCGATTCCGAAAAAGTAAGTACCAGCTCGGTAATCAGATCCCCTAAGTTCGGGTGTGTTCGGCTCTCGAGGAACCGAGCCTGAGCATCTCTATTGGAAAGGCAGTGAAGAGGTAAGTGACAGAACCTGAGAGCCTGGTGTGTGATAAATATGTTTTGGTTTGTGGAGAAAAATTGTGTGTGGGTTTAACTTTCCTTATTTGTATAATGGTCAGGGACCTGTGTGAAAAAGTTACATTTGGTATCTCCCTGCAGCACCGTGGAAGTCCAAAGGTTTGCAATATGAACCTCAGAGTTTCCGTTTCATGGATTTTTATCTTTGACCTGTTTCATGAATATCTGAAATATTTATCCAATAGCATGGCAATTTAATTCACCTATGTATGTGTTACATGAACATAGAGCTCTACAATCACATCAGAACTGACCTCCGTCACCTTAGCGATTTTGTAGTAGGGTGGAAAATAGCATATTGCGCAACACTGCATTTTAATGACATTAATCATGTGTATGCTTCGTTGCTCCAACACCGTCAGTAAGCTAAGGAAAGCATTTCGTGTTTGTATCTGGCTGGCACATTTGGATAAGCTAGCTTTAAGCCACATTCAGCAAAACACTTTTTCTATTTTTAAAATGTAATTTTTTTACCAGTTGTAATACATTGATTACTATTCACCAAATAACTGTGCTGTCTCTTTATATGGTGAAGCAGTTTTAATGCTGTTTTTGACTTACCGCCCTTTCATAAGTTTGATAAGCATGTAAGAGGTCCACTGGGGGAGGGGTGAGGATATCCGAGCACCCAAATCGCTGCAGGGGAAAAGGGCCCCTGTCTTCCTGTGCAGGACACTCATTTTGCTGTAAGGGGAAAGGGGGAAATACAGGAGGGACAGCTCCACAAGGTGAGTGCATCAAGGGAACAGCCCTCGCTGCGGCTATACTCACGGACGCGAGTCTGCAACGGCGACTCCCTCTATCCCTTCTGCTCGCCGGGTCTTCCGCAGACCTTGTCTTATGAACCACACCTGTAAAACAAGGGAGACAAAGCCTCTAACAACAATCCCTTCCCCAACACCCCAGATACTCACTCAATCCCGAGGGACTGCTATGGAACACACCGTACCTTGCTTTTTCTCACATGGAACACTCCCATGTGCTGAGACGCTGTACTCCACAGGCCTTCATCCACGGCCAGAGCTCCGGCTGTTAAGCCTGCCTTGTCCTGGTGCTCAGGACTTATGTGCCCTTCCGGACGGATGGAGGGGTTCTGTAAATAGCTTCAGTACTCTACTTCTTAACTGCAAGGACCCAAAGTCCCGCTACACTACATTTTATATTCTTAAATGTTGCCAGGTGGGATTGCACACACAGATACAGTTTTGTAAACATGCATTTTGTTTTTGTACTTTAATATGCATTCTGAGCATTGTCTCAATAAGCAAGCAACCCCCATTAGCAGGCATTTAAGAGCAACACACTGCAGTATGTGGAGGACTGGAGGAGGTCCACGGGCACCCCTGGTAAGCGAGAGGGGTTTAACACAGACGCAGAGAGAGTCTCTCTTAAGGACAATGATGATTAGTAGTCATTACTTATGTCAGACTTTTCCAGGACATTGAAGCCTCCACAGTTTTTTTGGACTTGTCAAAAGCAGGAAGACATTGAGCTCAGCCCCTCCCACATGGGTACTGGAGTGCAGGGCTGGGCTCAGCAGCCAGGATTGCAAATCTAAGTAACTGAGACAAAGACACTGGTGAGGTATAGGAGTGTGCAATTTGCAGTGCAGTGAACCCTCTGGTATTGTATATTTATCATTTGGTGTGCTTGTTTTATCGATAAGGTTGGGACTTTCACCCACTATTTGTATAGGTAATTTATTTAACCCACGTAAAGGTATCAGGCTGACTTACGGACAAACCAGTTGGCTTGCAGAGCGAACAGGGCTAATCATATACCCCCTGTGAGGATACCAGGGTAAAGGAATGCAGCGTAATGGATGGGTATGGACAATCGTTTTATTTTTTGTCCACCATGTTCATTTGTGAGTTTGCAGGCTTGTGAGTATTAAGCTGCTTTTTTTTTATACAGAGGGGTTCATCTTAAAGACATAGGGCCTGATGCAGAGTGGGAATGCATTTGTATCCACCATGCTATGCAGTGGCAGCCATGGGTGGTATGCTGGCTCTTTCTATTTCTATAGGCATAAGCATACCCAAACAGGTTAGGGCCGTCAGGGCTTGCTGAGTCCAGTATTGCACCAACAGAAAATGCTATATCTATGTTTTACCATTTTATAACCCCAACAGTCATCGCTCAGGAGTGTTGGGAGGGACCCTAGTGATTTCAGCACAGGGCAATGTTTTTTCTGTAGCTGGTGGAGGCCTTTTTTATGGGCCTTTTCCCAAGGAAAATTCAACCCAATGCTGAACATGTTAGGGCTGAGCGACATAATAAACGGGGGACCCCACACTGTTTGTATCCCTCTTATATTGTCACCAACACAGCCTAGAGCTGTTAATGACTTTTGAGGGGAGAGGGGGACATGCTGTATGTTGTGGGTTTTTTTAAAACTACTTATTTATATCCTATTTTTAAAGCCATCAAGGTCCATGCTGAGAATCATCCTCCTCACTAGCCTTTTCACAGCTCCGCAATGATTAGAATTGATGTCTCCAAAGTAAATAGTTATATTTTTATACTGTGCTTTTATATAATAAAAGGATCATTCTGACAACTTAAATAATTGACTAGTGGTATTTTTCCACCACAATAACATTGTACTAGAAGTGGGATGCAGATGGCTGGAGCAGCGTAGAATAATTACTATTTTTACCGTTCTGAGACAAATCCAGTGCACATTAAGAAAGAGAATGTTTCTCTAAGGGTTTCTCTATTGACTCAGACAATGTCCTTGTCTCCCTTCTGCTGCCAGAACCTCACCTACATCAAACTATTAAAATTCCTATGTTTTCAGAAGATTTGTTTTCACTTATTAAAATAAATATGTGTTTTTTTAAGGTAATATGATTAATATAAGGAGTAGTTACATTTTGTTTTATGTATTCGTTAAATTTGAGGTTTAGTAGTACTACAGGGTGCTGGTATAGGAGTAGATTTATCAAACCCTCTAAAAAAGAAAGGTGGAGGAGTTGCCCACAGCAACCAATCAGATTCTGGCTAGTATTTATCTTGTACATTATACAAAATGACAGCTAGAATCTGATTGGTTGTTATGGCCAACACCTCCACTTTTCCTGTTTAGAAGCTTTAAATCAACCCCATAGTGTGAAATATTTGCAGTGTATGTTGTGTGGATTGAGGAGTCTAATCAGGGACAAACAACAATATTTCAGGTGCAATGAAATTAAATTGAAATGAGATAAACGTTAGAAATGTGTGACTACCTAGCTTGTTTGATATCCTTTCTTGGAGAAAGCTAAAGACTTACTAAATAAGTATTTTCTGTGTGTGTATGGTATATGTGTATTAAATGCTGTTAGATAGCCTAAACATAGAAATCTACATTGTTTAAATTGCAATGCGCTATTTTGATCTTACTGCATGAATTGTTCTGTACAAAGAGAAAAAAAGCATTAGTATAACTGATAAAACTATCTGCTGCTATGTTACTATTAGTATATCAATATAGCTTCAGGATCTACAATGACTATTTGATGTCTTTCGCTATTTTATAATGCCCAGTCTTGTTTTATTACTGTGTTTGTTCCCAATTGTAAAGTTCAATGCGATATGCTGGCACTATATAAATAAATACAATTTATAGTATAACTGAGCTAATCTAAAACTTAACAAAACTTACAAAGGCTGGGTACACACTACTGTGTTTTCAGACGATTATCGGACCAATCAGACGATAAACGTCCGGTTGGCCCGATATCACAGTAGTGTGTACCCTGCAGCGAGGAACAATTATCGTTCCAAAGCACATAATATCGTTGAACAAGATTTTTAAACTGAACTAAAAATCTTGCTCAACGATGGAACTATGTTGTTTCAATTCTGCAGTGTATGCTCTCAATTTAGCTATTTACCTCACATTTGACATCTGGTGTCCGGTGGTATGGAGGCGCTGCGAGGTTTCCTGCAGTAGCTGGAATCTGGGCTCAGACTTATTACTGTATATTACTTTTTCCATTACTGCTACTCTACCTTCATCAAAACACTGGACAGAGCACACTATACTAATGCTGCTATTGGACAGAATGTGTGAACTGCTGTACGTCTGTCTGCCCGACTTTGTTTGACTATTTGCCTTGACCTGACTTCTCTCTGGATCCTCCCTGTGTACTGCACCGCTTGGTTGGCTCTGACCTGGATTACCTGATTACGCCTGTCTACACCCGTCGCTACACCGGTGACTGTCTTGGAGAACCGCGACCTGCGTACCCTCTGCAGCTAAGCCCTAACTCCCTGGTGAATACCGGGGGTACGTTAGACTCCACGCCTCCCTGTTCAGTTGTGCCAAATACCTGTTAGCGGCCATCTCTGCAATTCCGTGACAACGTCCCACCGCCTATTTTCCATCATCATAGAGATGTGCAGAGAATAGTGTGGCTACTAACCCAATGTTAATGATAGTCACATGATGACACAATTTCTTAACATTCTCTAATCAACTACACTGCTCTAGGACCATATTAAGAGCACAAATGTGAAGGTAAACCATGTATAGTGTGTAAACATGAATCGGCAGGCTAACCGGGATTTTTTCTTTTTTCCTGTCATTGGTAAGTTGCTTCAACTATTGTAACTTTAGCATTTGCTTGTAGTGTTTAACCAGCCTAAGTATGAGGGTTTTTTTCCCCTCCTCTGAAATCTGAAGCCTCTGTCTTTAAATGCTTTGTATTTAATCCTACTAAGGATATGTCTTAAAGACACTGTTATATCCTTTTGTGTACTGAGATTTGTTTGTAAAATAAAAATGGTCTTCTCTCCCTGTATTTGGACATGAAGACTTTTGTGGTGCTGTTCATATGAGGTGTAACAACGGCGGTTTGGCCGCACCCCATGCTATATGCAAAATACCAAGCCCCACATTGTATTAAAAGGAGATGCTATTATTTTAATTTCAGGGCTTGTTGGGGGAGATATAGGTCTGTTTATTAAATGGAAATTTTATTAATGTAATGTTGGAACTGGTGGGGGTAAGGAGGTTTTTTTTACTAAATATAAACACTAATTAATATCAGGCTGGTTAGGGGGAAGAAAGCCAATTTATTAAACATGGGTGCTATTAATTTAATATTGGGGCCATATGGGGGAAACGGGCATATTTATTAAATGTTAATGCTATCAATTAAATTATGGGGCTGATTGGGTGGAAGGAAGCCTGTTTATTGAACAAAAAACCTACTGATTCCATGTATGGCTACTTGGGGGGAGTGGCTGTTTACACACTGCTTAGCTTTCCAGGAGGTGAATAGTAACTATTTATTCTCCAAACTGGGCCCTAACGTTCCAGGATCTGGCTAAGCAGCAAATGAGCTTAGGACTCTTGCAGCATCACCATGTACTCAAAGCTGTAATAACTGATAGCAGAGCGCAGCACATTGTTGGAGAATGGAATTGCGCTAGTAAAGGGCTAAGCACATCCCTCCGGTGGTGCGTTCTGGCAAAGAAGCGGATGGGTTGCCTGTGTTCTGTTTTGCCCAAGCTACTAAAATATCTAATTACAGCTCTGTTCACATTTTATTGCCCACAACTATAGAGCTCTGGAAACAGTAGGTCAAAAAATTAAAACAATTCATTGATATGTCCCATTCATTGTAATATTTCAGGCGCTATAGCATGCCACCACATACCAACCCATATATATATAAATATATAACACAGTGGGCACTCACACTAGAAAACCTCAGGTCCAATGTCCTAGTATAGGTTGTATACATCCCAAAAAATATTGGAGAGCGCTCAAGTCTTGCAAAAAAGATGAAGAATTTATTTGTACCAGCAACATTTCAAGACCCGTCAGGTCTCTTATTCAAGCTCACATATAGCAAATAATGAGCTCCTTAAATGCCCAAAATGGAGCAGAAAAAACAATAAACAAAAGAAATTCTAAAACACATATTCAAAATTAAATTACATGTATACAATAAGAAAGATCACTTATTGCACAGTGCCTAAAAAATACATATAGCCAAGAATAAACCACAAAATAACAATAAGTTTTAGTTGCTTCGCAATCAAAGCAGTGTTTAGACAAACAACAAACTATTGTAAATTATTAAATGGTGAATATAAAATACAACATGAAAGATGAAAAAACATTCCTAATTTATGTGTCCATACTATCAAATCTGCTATAATATCACCAATTTGTGTCATTAAATGTAACTAGAGAAGTTTGATGATACTATGTTGCACATACTTCATTAAAACATACATGAGCAGTAAAGAACACTAATGCCAGACCCAATATATGAAGCAGAAAAAGAAAAGGTCATTAAACAAACTGATATACCTCATTGAAGCCAGACACTTGATTAACTAACATCCATCCATCCATACATCCATACATACATACACAAGAGAGCTGGTATGAAAACCTTGGGGTTGTTGTTTTGCAAGGAGAAACGCTATCTCTTACTTAAAGCCTAGAGTAAATGAAAAGGAAATTGTGTGCAAACTGCACTAAAATGTGATCATTGCAGCATAGGGTTATACATCTAGAGGATTATTAGAATAAACTATTCTCAATATATAAATAACTTTAGAAGCAGAGAAAATCATGTATAAAAAAATAGAGCAATACCTCATATAACACTCATCGAGAATATAAAAGTGACTATCACAGTAAAACATGCACATGAATCATAATGTATAATCACAAAGGAATAACTAAAACATGCAAAACAAATCACGGTATCGTTATTATAAATTGGGACTTCCTCCAACTGATAGAGTAAAATCGCTGATCTGATCATGCACAAATATAGAAACTAATAAGAAATCTCAAGCAAATGGTACATATGTAATATAGATATTAAAGAACACTCATTCTTTTGAGCTGGGAAATGAATTACCCACACCTATGTAATTACTAAGCAGCAAAGACACTCCGTAAGGAATCTGCATCATAACATTAGAAAAAGCATATAAATGCAGCTTATGGTAAGAAAATACATTGTTGGATAAATAACCTGTATGTAAAATAACCTTGCTGAAAAAAACTTGGGTAAATATAAAATAATAATATATAGAATCATAAGTATTATAGATAAGCTTCCACAAAGATTACTGAAAAAAACGTTTAGACCGAACAGCAACATAACTACATATTGGAAACATAAAGGTGATCATGTCAACAAATCCCAAAAATAATAAACAGATAAAACGAAAGGTAAAAATAAAGGATGATCAAAGTGCAGATACCAGTCTACAAAATTAATAGTTAAACTATATCAAAAGTAACTACACAAAGAGAATTTCTTATTAAGTCTTCAAGAACTAATTGTTTGCAATTTATGAATTTAGTTAGCTTCCAATCTCCACCTCTACTCTTAATAGGGGCATAATCTATAATCTTGTATATTAAGGAGTCCGCCGGATGCCTCAATTTTGCAAAATGGTCAGCAATAGTTTAATCACTCAAACCATGTAACATGACTTTTTTGATGACCGACCGATATAAGGCCATTTGTTCTCGAAAGGTCCGTCTTGCTTATGTAAAGTTTTATTAATGGACAAATGATCATGTAGATCACAAAAGTACAAAGACATGTTAAATAATATCTGATGGTAAAATGTGTTGTACAATGTATGCATCAAAAACATCTATTTTTGCAAATAACTGGCATAGTGGTAGGAAAGATACCCACAAACGTATCTCGTAAGGGGTGTGTTATGCGGCTCTTCGAGTTCAATCCCCCTTTGAAACTTATTAAAGGATGACAATTGTAAACAATAGGAAAAGTCGGATCCACATTAATCAGTGCCCATAAATTCTTGACAGTTTTGGTAATAGTGTGAGATTTCTAAGTAAATGTTGTAATGGTAGGAAAGACATAGTCATTGGTGTTTTGGGCGGTTTACTGTTTGTTTAAAATAACATCTCTGGATACTGACAACATCTCATTCATATAGATTATTGTATGAGGCTGTGGTTGTATCATCAAGAGATAAATTTATATGCACAAAAATTGGGAGTAAGGATAACCCTGTTTAAGTTTATTAGGATGAAAGCTGGTTGCTAAGAGGATACTGTTCACATCAGTCTCTTCAGTATATAGTGGGCAGCACAGTGGCCTAGTGGTTAGCACTTCTGCCTCACAGCACTGGGGTCATGAGTTTGATTCCCGACCATGGCCTTATTTGTGTGGAGTTTGTATGTTCTCCCTGTGTTTGTGTGGCTTTCCTCCGGGTGCTCCGGTTTCCTTCCACACTCCAAAAACATACTGGTAGGTTATTTGGCTGCTAACAAAATTGACCCTAGTCTCTCCCTCTCTGTCTGTCTGTGTCTGTGTGTGAGTGAGTGTTAGGGAATTTAGACTGTAAGCTCCAATGGGGCAGGGACTGATGTGAATGAGTTCTCTGTACAGCACTGCGGAATTAGTGGCGCTATATAAATAAATGATGATGATAGTGATGTTGAGATTATTCAATAACATAACATCCAGAAAATATCCCCCATGCTCGCTAGCCATCAGAGCCGTACTTACAATTTCAGTGCCTTGTGCGAGAATGAAAATTGATGCTCTCCTAGTCTTCAAGTTTTACCACATTAACATAAAATATTCATAATCTGTGCCTCCACTTCAGCATTTCACCCTGGGTGGTCGCCCCTCTAGTTACAGCCCTGCTAGCCATCATAGTTAATTTATCAGGAGATTAAGGTTCATCATCCAATAATGATTGTAAGACCCTAATAAGAGCTCTTCAGATTAGAAATATATAATCCATGGATCTTTTGTATGAAAATAGCCATTTCTTAAGTTCAATAGGAAAGACATGTTCATGGTCGAACCATGCCAAATAGGTATTGGCATATGAGGGTGCCACCGCCGATAGCTGTCCCCAATATTTTAAGCTAGTATACACCCTCAAAAGCAAAATAAAAAAAAAATATATGTTGGAAGA
The DNA here is from genome assembly GCF_038048845.1 of Mixophyes fleayi. Taxonomy (NCBI): domain Eukaryota; kingdom Metazoa; phylum Chordata; class Amphibia; order Anura; family Limnodynastidae; genus Mixophyes; species Mixophyes fleayi. The sequence continues at coordinate 182,680,364 of NC_134405.1, read as the reverse complement.
CATTTTACACAAGGCTGCAAAAATTTGTCCACAAACTGAAATAGTTGAGATAGTGGTTTATTTAATGCGCCAATGGACGAAATTATAGGTCGTCTAAAAGGTTTACTTATTGGTTTGTGGATTTAGGGCAGATGTGTAAACATAAGGACGTTTAGGAAATTTTACCCGTAGTGTAAAGGCTTCTTGGGTAGAAGAAACATATTTCTGCTCAACATCACTCAGTATCATTTTGGCAATGATTGCTTTAAACTCCATAGTTGGATGATTGTCAAGTTGTAGATAAGTATCTGTGTTGACCAAGTATTTCAGAACAGTAATCCTCATAGTCCTGTAAAATGCACCACCCATGTCGGCTTCCAGTATCACCTAGTTGTTCATGTGGGATAAAGTTTTTAAGGCCTCCCATTCATGTTTGGGTATATTAAAATATTATAAAGGGGTCATATTCAAGGCTGTTTGAACTCTCAGAAAGGTTTTCATAGATGAATTACTAGTCTGTGTGTCATAAACAGACTTTTTCTTAAAAATGTCTTAATCATCAGAAAGAATACTCATTGCTGGTATATCTGCATGTTCTCAAAAGACGTATTTAAGGTTCAAAGATCTTCCCATTTTGTATAGTTCAATATGCCAATCAAATGGTGAAAATCCGGGTGGTGGGGACAAAATACAATCATTGTTGTAATAAAGCAGTTTGCAGTAGTTAAATTATGTGTAGAGAGATTATATACTAAAGTTTTCTCCCTCTGGTAATCATTTTTGGTCCTCCACCACTGGCAACCTCTCTTGATGGTTCTGAAAGTATTATAACAGTTTGGGCTCTTGTGGTGCTTCCTAAAAATGAAGAATCAACCTCAGACTGAGCCAAAACCATTATTTTAGTTTACAGCAGATTTGCTAGTATGGAGACAGAATTTGGAAATGTTTTTTCATCTTACGTGTTTTATTTTATTTTCACTATTTACAATCGTCAGTAGTGGTGTTAGTCTAAAAGTGCTTCGATTGCTTAGTAACCAGTAAACATTTTATTATTACTTTCATGCTTTATTCTTGGTTATATGCAGGGCCGGACTGGGACTAAAAATCAGCCCTGGCATTTAAAGCACACAGGCCCACCTGCTGTGAGCTCCATGCACAATATTGTTGCAAGCTGTAGTGTTGCTGGTGGTGTCCAACATGAAGCATCAGCCCAAACTTGTGTATCACACTTTGTCCATACATGACAACTCTCCTAGAATGTTCAGGAGACTCCCGAACTCCGAGTAGAGCTGACATTTCTCCCGCATCAGTGCCGGCATGGAGATCTGTATGGGTGGAGGGGGCTGGGCTTCACGAATTGCTGCATTTTGGCCCCGCCCCCAGTGACGTAATGCCTGCTTTGGGTCTTTTTACCAGTGTAAAAAGACCCAAAACAGACATAATGTCACTGGGGGCGGTGCCAAAATGGGGCGATTCGCAAAACCCTGTCCCCTTCCACCGTCCCCCTACACCCCTCTTCAGTGATCTCCCAGAGGGAGCCAGCCAAAAGTAAGCAAGTATGACTGTCTTCTGCCCACCCTGATCAATTCCCTTGTTGTGCAAATCACCTGGAGCACCGTGAAATTGCACAAAACCATAATGTTTTAAAATATATAGTTAAAATACAATGTATAATGTATCCATGCTACTTCCCCCTGAACCATATAAGACAGTAATTGTTTTGAGATGTAATGGCCATAGTAATTTATTGAATCATAACATACTATATGTAAGCCACAGCATCAAACGTAAGTATTTTAAATAACGTAAATATTTTAAATAACAAGTAAAACATGTAAAACATAAATATTGCACAGAACTGCATGAAACTACCTATTTACTATAATTTAAACAAACCATAAGTCAGCAGATCCTCCAACATGACCCCTTCCACCAGGCACAAGAGGCTCTGCTCCTGAACTTCCCACATCCTTTATGACTGCTGTCACCTTTGCTATAACTTTTATTCGGTTTATTTAACATAGACTGAAATTACCTTCAAGTCTTAAAATAATCCAAAGAGTTTTATTTGTAAATCACATGTTAAGAATAAACTTAAGCAATATCTAAAGGATACAACATTGTACTGAATTCTATAGCGGTATAGTTATTGCTTCTGATCTCTCCAGTGTGGACAAGGAGTGATATAAATGTTGTATCCTTTACATATCACTTAAGCTTATTTTTACCTTGTGAATTCCACCCAATAGAAAATCTAACCCTAAGAACCCTGCAAAAACTCTGGGCATGGTGAGGTTTTAAGGAATGAGTTGACTTCATCAAGACTCATGAGAATGTCTTTTTCTGTAGCCATCAGCATGAAAGAATCCAAATGGTCTTGGGATACAAGAAGCTTCTCCCACAAGCAACGTGTGTGACTGATAGAGTCAGTATGTATTTGTAGGCCAGGCCAATCACATTATAGGCATCTGTTAATAAATTGTATCGCTGTAGAATTTGAGAGCAACAAATGGCACAGTTCTTACATGTGGCACATGGCTTATTCACCAGCTCCATTTCTATGTCACCACCTTCTTCACTCTGGTCTTCTGCAGGCATTTCTCTTGCCACTCTAACAGTATATTCTTTTAGCACTGATGTCTTTAGTTTTTTCCCAGTGCAAAGCTAGATTAGTTAATTCACAGCGCAAATTTTTAGCTGTGGCGTTTTCATCAAGACTTTACTTAAATCTTCCATTGCTGGGATCTGAAGTCCTTGTTCTCTTATGATGGAAAAGTTCCTAGGGTTCAGGCAAGCATAGTCGGCGTACAGTGATCCACTGGCGAGAAAACGTAGATTTATGCTTTCAGTGATTACGTCAATGATCACATTATGTACTTGTATTTTATATGCTGTAATAATCACATATAACTTCGTCTTGAGCAGACTCACCAGGCATGGTTTTTTTCTTCCTTAACCTTTTTTTGAGGCAGGGTGGTCTGTACTTCAAGTTCACAATCTTCAAGTTCTTGCAGTTTGTCATTTGCCCACATTGCGAAATTATCTGCAGTGTTCTCAACCACATCAAAATCCCTAACAAGTTTTCTGAGATTTTCCTGTGTCCCAGACACCATGTGATGAGCTTTTAATATGTCCAAACCACTTGTTTGTAGATATTTTGACAATGGTGATGTCAATTCAAATATACGAAGAAGTATTTGAGCTGTGAGAATGGTCTCGTATTTAAGAATAGATTCTACATATGTTTTTGCTTTTAGGCGCACTTCAGCTCTAGATCTTGGGTTCTCTTCAATCTTTGCCAATGTGACAACAAGGTCAATGTACAAAGCAGAATCAGGTTGTGAAAATAATCCAAATACATTTCTAAGTGCTGCATCTTTAGACCACCAGCGAGTTTCACCAATCACAGAGAGTCTTCGTTGGTGAGGGTCCTGACTGACATTTAGCCATGTATTCATGCGTTGATAAGACTCCCGAATAAATATTGCAACATTATTCATTAGAGCAAATAACGATGCACTTGCAATAACTACCTTTGTGGTATCTGCCAGTACTAAATTCAGTACATGCGCATAACACCAGACATGAATTTGGTTTGGTGATTTGGGTGACAACTATGTAGAGAAGCCTCTATATTGTCCTTGCATGTTTGCTGCGCCATCAGTAGAAACGCCGGTGCAATTTTTTATGTTTATTTTGCATGACTGTAGAACTTGCTTTACCAAGTTAAGGAAGTATTCTCCCAATGAAGATTCACAATCTACCACTGCAAGGAGCTTCTTATGAATTTGATCTGTTACATAACAAACAATTACAGAACACTGTTCTTTTGATGTGATATCCTGAGTGGTGTCAATTTGTACTGAGAACATCCCAGCTTCTCTAACATCACTTGCCACAGTCTCTTGAATAAGCTGTCGTATAGTTTCTATAACTTTGTTAAGAGTTGTTTTGGAGAGCAAAGTTATAAGCGACCCTCTGCCCTTTCCTCTTGAATGGAACTTCTTACTTTTTGTTATGCAAACGCTGACGTGTTCTTGAAGACAAGCATCGTAGTTGCTGAGCAGTAAAACAAACTCTAAAAAATTGCTGTGATCGACAGAAATGTCCTCTAAAGTGTATGCAGCCTCAAATTTGTTTCCCCTATAGCCCGCATTTACCAATCACTTTTATAATGTCTATGACACGCTCCAATATCTGACATCCTTTTCTGACTTGTTCTCTGTGTACAGACATTCGATTGCAAAGCAGTAAGTTATTGATATCTGCACTGCTGGCATTCAAAAAGTAAGCTTCAGTGCAGGATCTGTGCAGTACACTTTTTTCCATGTTCTTCAATTCTTTGATTCTCTTGTCTGTCATTCCTTCAATGAATGGATTTGTTACAGAAGTCTTTGAAAATGCATTTACCAATCACTTTTATAATGTCTATGACACGCTCCAATATCTGACATTCTTTTCTGACTTGTTCTCTGTGTACAGACATTCGATTGCAAAGCAGTAAGTTATTGATATCTGCACTGCTGGCATTCAAAAAGTAAGCTTCAGTGCAGGATCTGTGCAGTACACTTTTTTCCATGTTCTTCAATTCTTTGATTCTCTTGTCTGTCATTCCTTCAATGAATGGATTTGTTACAGAAGTCTTTGAAAATGCAAGTCAGACAGAGCAAAATACAGCGTTTTGGTCTTCACAGTAAGTCAGCCACTTGCGGTTTGATCCATCTTTGCGAATGACAGCTTTCTTTATGATATGATTACTTATGTTTTGTTTTGGGTGTTAATTAAAAAATAAAGCTAGCTGACTTGTTTTCGGACGAACAAAGTTATTGAATGGAGACTGTGACTCTAAAGCTTGTGTACATGGAGAGCTACTGGTTTCAATTAAATTCTGCCTTTCTTCCCCCTCTTGTTCTGGCAAGGATTCCTTCATGACAACGCTGACATCTTGTTCGGGTACTAGATCATATGTTAGTGCGGCAATTTGGTGCTCACACACAGATATAACTGACTGTTCCTTCTGTTGACTGGTGCTTGGGGAATCTGGAATACATGTGTTTCACTTTCTTGATCAATTTGCATTTCTGAAATATTTTCTTCCGTGGATATTGTCCCCGGAATAGTGTGACCTTGTTGATGACGACTGAACATATCAGTTATTTTAACACATTTTTCCGCATCAGCTTCAAGATTCTTCTTTTTCTTCTCCCTGATTTTTTCAGCTCCACCTTTTCTTTTTTGTTTGGAGTCCATCTTTTCTTCTAACAGGGTACAAAAACCTTTTAAGGGAGATATTTAGGGGTTTATTATTACCCAGGATTAATTAACCAATGAATTGAGTAAACTGTGACATTTCAGTATAGATATAAATCTCACCTGAAAAAGAAGCAAAGGCCACTAATTCTGTTAGAAGTCTCTTTTATTTATGCTGCACTTTCAGTCCAATGCCTCCCCTCAATGCTCTGCAGTGCCTTCTAACAGGTATATTCACTGCTGGCTGTCACTCGGGTAACGGTGTCCACCTCCTCGTTGACTGAGCAGTTCCCAGCCTCCGCAGATGGGTTGATTTTGGGAATTCCTTCATGAAAAAGGGTTAGGTACATCAGCGAGTCTACTTTTGTACCAACATGCTAAAATTAGATTACATTTTGTGGGATAACATTTCAATGAAATAAAGTGAAAGAGAAGGTTCAAATAAAGGGACATTTCCAACTTTCAGTGAGGACACTACTTTTCCTGGAACACGTCCCGCACAGTTGCATTTCTGTCCAAAAAGTGCATTTCTATGTGAAATACACTCAAAGCTTAAAAAGACACAAACGTGACACGTGTAATAAGATGTCCCCTAGCTACGGTAAATAAAGCAGTAAGGAGGAAAAATGGGCAAGCGTATATGAGTATGTAATTAACTATAAACTTAGAATGCTCTTCATTCTGGTAAAACTAGTGTAAATACATGAGACCTTATTTTACGGAATTTTTGACCACGTCATAGAAAATAGGTCTGTTGTAACCAGAGGACCATAAATCAGACAGAAGCGTCAATTTAAGAATAAACATTTCTATCTCTTTGTACCAACATTTATCAGTTTGTGGACAAGAAAGTGCACAAAACTTGCCATAATGAGCCTAATGCAGAGCTGCCTGTATGTGCTCCCCAAATCACAAGTGCAAAATACATTTCAGTAAAAACACATAATTCACAACTAGAGATGAGCGGGCTCGGATATCTGAAATCCGAGCCCACCCGAACGTTGCCGATCCGAGCCGGATCCGAGACAGATCCGGGTATTCCCGCCAATTGCAAAACTGAAACCGAGGCTCTGAGTCATAATCCCGCTGTCGGATCTCGCGATACTCGGATCCTATAAATTCCCCGCTAGTCGCCGCCATCTTCACTCGGGCATTGATCAGGGTAGAGGGAGGTTGTGTTAGGTGGTCCTCTGTCCTGCTATATCTCGTGCTGTGCTGTGCTGTGCTGTTCAGTTCTGTGCTGTGCTCTGCTGTTCAGTTCTGTGCTGTGCTGTGCTGTGCTGTGCTGTGTTCTGCTCAGTCCAGTGGTGCTGTGTCCTGTGCTCTGTCCTTCTGAGTTCAGTGGTGCTTCTGGGTCCTGTCCTGTGTCCTGTTCAGTCCAGTGGTGCTGTGTCCTGTGCTCTGTCCTTCTGAGTTCAGTGGTGCTGCTGGGTCCTGTGCTGTGTCCTGTTCAGTCCAGTGGTGCTGTGTCCTGTGCTCTGTCCTTCTAAGGGCATTGTTATTTCCCCATTATTCCCAAATTATAAAAAATTTCAAAAAAAGTTATAAAAAAAATTACAAAAAAAGTAATTATAAAAAAAAAAAAAAATATATCCCAAAACAATCCTGCAGTATAAGTCCATGGATACTGCTATATTACAAAGTTCACTGATTCTGCAGTATAAGTTCAGTGGTACTGCTATATTACAAAGTTCACTGATTCAGCAGTATAAGTCCAGTAGTACTGATATATTACAAAGTTCACTGATTCTGCAGTATAAGTTCCGTGGTACTGCTATTACAAAGTTCACTGATTCAGCAGTATAAGTCCAGTGGTACTGATATATTACAAAGTTCACTGATTCAGCAGTATAAGTCCAGTGGTACTGATATATTACAAAGTTCACTGATTCAGCAGTATAAGTCCAGTGGTACTGCTATATTACAAAGTTCACTGATTCAGCAGTATAAGTCCAGTGGTACTGATATATTACAAAGTTCACTGACTCAGCAGTATAAGTCCAGTGGTACTCTCCTGTGCCGCATATAATTTTTAAAGGTTTTGCCGAGTGTGTGTGGCTTAGGGGTACGCTCTCTTGTGCTCCATATAATGGAAAACAAAAATTTGGAGGATAAAGTAGGGAAAGATCAAGACCCACTTCCTCCTAATGCTGAAGCTGCTGCCACTAGTCATGACATAGACGATGAAATGCTATCAACATCGTCTGGCAAGCCCGATGCCCAATCTCCTAGTACAGGGCATGTAAAATCCAAAAAGCCCAAGTTCTCAAAAAGTAGCAAAAAGAGAAAATTAAAATCATCTGAGGAGAAACGTAAAGTTGGCAATATGCCATTTACGACACGTAGTGGCAAGGAACGGCTTAGGCCCTGGCCCGTGTTCATGACTAGTGGTCCAGCTTCACTCAAGGATCTAAGCCCTCCCCCTACAAAAAATTTAAGAGAGTTATGCTGTCAGCAACAACAACAAAACAGCAAGGAACTCTGCCTTCTAAACAGATGACATCACAAATCCCCAAGGCGAGTCCAAGGGTGTTGGTGGTTGTGAAGCCTGACCTTCCCATCACTGTACAGGAAGAGGTGACTCCATCCAGCATTTGCAGCACACCCTCTGCATATGTTGGAAGGATCACCCACAGTGTAGATCCAGATTTGGAAAATCAAGGTGTCAATGTTGTACACCGGGAGGAGGCTATTGATGTAGCTGGCGCTGTGGAGGAACTTGATGATGAGGATGGTGATGTGGTTATTGTAAATGAGGCACCAGGGGGGGAAACAGCTGATGTCCATGGGATGAGAAAGCCCATCGTCATGCCTGGTCAGAAGACCAAAAAATGCACCTCTTCGGTCTGGAGTTATTTTTATCCAAATCCGGACAACCAATATATGGCCATATGTAGCTTATGTAAAGCTCAAATAAGCAGGGGTAAGGATCTTGCCCACCTAGGGACATCCTCCCTTATACGTCACCTGAATAAACTTCATAGTTCAGTGGTTAGTTCAGGAACTAGGCCTAGGACCGTCATCAGTACAGGGACACCTAAATCCCTTGGTCCTGTTGGATACACACCACCAACACCCTCCTCGTCAACTTCCTCCACGATCTCCATCAGATTTAGAACTGCAGGCCATGTCACCAGCCAGACTGAGTCCTCTTCTATACGGGATTCATCCGAGGAATCCTGCAGCGGTATGCCTACTACTGCCACTGCTGCTGTTGCTGCTGCTGTTAGTCGGTCATCTTCCCAGAGGGGAAGTCGTAAGACCACTACGTCTTTTAAAAAACAATTGACCGTCCAACAGTCATTTGCCATGACCACAAAATACGATAGTAGTCACCCTATTGCAAAGCGTATAACTGCGGCTGTAACTGCTATGTTGGTGTTAGACGTACGCCCGGTGTCCGCCATCAGTGGAGTGGGATTTAGAGGGTTGATGGAGGTATTGTGTCCTCGGTACCAAATCCCGTCGAGATTCCACTTCACTAGGCAGGCGATACCAAAGATGTACAGAGAAGTACGAGCAAGTGTTCTCAGTGCTCTTAAAAATGCGGTTGTACCCACCGTCCACTTAACCACGGACATGTGGACAAGTGGTTCTGGGCAAACGAAGGACTATATGACTGTGACAGCCCACTGGGTAGATGCATCCCCTTCCACAGCAACAGCAGCAGCTGCATCAGTAGCAGCATCTACACAACGTCTGCTCGTGCCAAGGCAGGCAACATTGTGTATTACAGGCTTTAATAAGAGGCACAACGCTGACAACCTATTAGAGAAAATGAGGGAAATTATTTCGCAGTGGCTTACCCCACTTAGACTGTCCTGGGGATTTGTGGTGTCAGACAACGCCAGTAACATTGTGCGGGCATTGCATATGGGCAATTTCCAGCACGTCCCATGTTTTTCCCACACCGTTAATTTGGTGGTGCAGCATTAACTCAAGAGTGACAGGGGTGTGCAGGAGATGCTTGCGGTGGCCCGCAAAATTGCTGGACACTTTCGGCATTCTGCCAGTGCCTACCGCAGGCTCGAGGCACATCAAAAAAGCATGAACCTGCCCTGCCATCACCTCAAACAAGAGGTTGTGACGCGCTGGAACTCCACCCTCTATATGCTGCAGAGGATGGAGGAGCAGCAAAAGGCCATTCAGGCCTACACCGCCACCTACGACATAGGCAAAGGAGTGGGGATGCGCCTGAGTCAAGCACAGTGGAGACTGATTTCCGTGTTGTGCAAGGTTCTCCAGCCGTTTGAACTTGAACTTGCCACACGAGAAGTCAGTTCCGACACTGCCAGCTTGAGTCAGGTGATTCCCCTGATCAGGCTGTTGCAGAAGCAGCTGGAGAAAGTGAGGGAGGAGCTGGTAAACCATTGCGATTCCACCAAGCATGTAGCTCTTGTGGATGAAGCCCTTCGTACGCTTTGCCAGGATCCGCGGGTGGTCACTATTTTAAAGGCAGAGGAATACATTCTGGCCACCGTTCTCGATCCTCGGTTTAAAGCGTATGTTTTGTCTCTGTTTCCGGCGGACACAAGTCTGCAGCGGTGCAAAGATCTGCTGGTCAGGAGATTGTCCTCTGAAGAGGACCGTGACATGCCAACAGTTCCACCCTCATTTTCTTCCACATCTGTGGCTGCGAGGAAAAAGCTCAGTTTTCCTAAAAGAGCCGCTGGCGGGGATGCTGATACCATCTGGGCCGGACTGAAGGACCTGACAACCATTGCAGACATGTCTACTGTTGCTGCATTGGATGCTGTCACAATAGAAAAAATGGTGGAGGATTATTTTGCTGACACCATTCAAATAAACATGTCAGACAGTCAATATTGTTACTGGCAGGAAAAAAAGGCAGTTTGGAAGCCGCTTTAACAAACTGGCTCTATTTTACCTGAGTTGTCCCCCCTCCAGTGTGTACTCGGAAAGAGTTTTTAGTGCAGCGGGGAACCTGGTCAGTGAGCGGCGAAGGAGGTTGCTTCCTCAGAACGTTGAAAAAATGATGTTCATAAAAATTAATTATCAAAAATCAAGTACAGCACTGCCCTCCAGATAGTACAGAGGGACCTGTGGTTGTGGAGTCCAGCGGGGACTAATTGATAATGTGTGAGGAGAAGGAAGTACACACTGTAGGGGGAGAGGAATCAGAGGTTGAGGATGAGGACGACATCTTGCCTCAGTAGAGCCTGTTTATTTTGTACAGGGAGAGATGAATAGCTTTTTTGGTGTGGGGGCCCAAACAAACCAATCATTTCAAGCACAGTTTGGTAGGCCCTGTCGCTGAAATGATTGGTTTGTTAAAGTGTGCATGTCCTATTTCAACAACATAAGGGTGGGTGGGAGGGCCCAAGGACAATTCCATCTTGCAACTCTTTTTTTTCTTTGCCAGCTCTTTTTGTGGGGGTCCAAACAAACCAATCATTTCAGCCACAGTTGTTTGGTAGGCCCTGTCGCTGAAATGATTGGTTTGTTAAAGTGTGCATGTCCTATTTCAACAACATAAGGGTGGGTGGGAGAGCCCAAGGACAATTTTTTAGGTTAACAAAGTCAACAAATAACACTTCGACCCTGTCTGTCTTTCACATACTTGATGGGATCTCAATGATGAATGCTCTGTACCATGGTCGTCTAAAACAAGAGTTATTGACGTGCTATAACTACTGTAGTTTTTATAAATTATAAACACTACACTTGAAAGTTGGAGGAGGTATTGTGGCCCCGGTACCAAATTGGGTACCGGGGCCACTCCACTATGCAGTCCAGATAGAGGTGTATCAGATATTAAACAACGTTGACTGTTGCTGCCAAATCATAAATTAATGAAAATGACCTGTCATCGTCAAAAACAAGAGGTATTGACACGCTCGAACTACACCCTGTATATGCTGAAGAGGATGTAGGAGCAGGCAGCTGTGCAGTGGAATTCAGACCATTTGAAGGCGGAGGTATTGTGGCCCCGGTACCAAATTGTGTACCGGGACCACTGCACTATGCAGTCCAGAAAGCTACCTCAGTGAAACGTTTTGGACTAAAAACAATATTGTGAGGTGTGAGGTGTTCAGAATAGACTGGGAATTAGTGGAAATGATTGTTATTGAATGTTATTGAGGTTAATAATAGCGTAGGAGTGAAAATAAACCCCAAAAACTTGTTTTTAACACTTTTTATGTTTTTTTCAAAAAAAATCCGAATCCAAAACCTTAAATCCAAACCAAAACCTTTCGTCAAGTGTTTTGCAAAACAAATCCGAACCCAAAACCTCAAGCAAATCCGAATCCAAAACACAAAACATGAGACACCAAAAGGGGCCAGTGCACATCCCTATTCACAACCATATACAGGGGGCAAGTATCTTATTATGTGTGTCAGCCTGAACAGCAACATATGTATCTGGTTTACACCATGAACAGGACACAGACCTTTACAGGCCACTTGCAACCATATTTTAATTCACTTATTTTATATGCAATGCATTATATTATTACGCTTACATTTTTTTTATTATTAAAAGCCCTCACAACTCACTATCTTGTGTCCCAAACAATAAAAGCATGCTATATGGTTAAGCAATAAATAAATCACAATTCACTGTCAGCAGTGTATTTGCAAACAGCCAATCACATAATTCTGGGGACAATAATCATCAAGTATTTACACCTGACCCTGACCACCTGCAAATAATACAGATTTCTCATCTTTTAATACCGGTTCAACTTATTTAAAAAATATTTTGACATCAGCTTTAGCCAATTAAAATGACTGATAACTGAAGACTAGGGGCCTGATTCATTAAGGATCTTAAATTAAGAAGTTTCTTATTTCAGTCTCCTGGACAAAACCATGTTATAATGCAAGGGGTGCAAATGAGTTTTATGTAATATGCTGTTATTACAAGTGCGTCAGCATGTGAATGAAACCGCGCTGCTGGAACCGCTCCGCCTAGCTCCTACGCGGCCGCGAGTGACGTCATCGCTCAGCCGCGATATCGTGAAAAAAAAAACCCACAGCTTGATGGCCGGTGCTTGATGGGCGGCGCTTCAATGCAGGGCAGACTGGCCCATCTGGCATTCGGCCCTTCTGGCAAATGCGAGAATTGCCAGATGGCCAGTCTGGCCCTGGTTATATGTATTTCTTATGGCCGTGGCAATATGTGATCTTTCTTACTGTATACTTGTAATTTAATTTTTGAATATGTGTGTAATAATTCATTTATATTCAATTCAATTTCATACACCACACTTCTAAATTTCCACTTCGACCACGGTGTGTGTGTGTGTGTGTTATATATAAACACAGTGATAGAAGTGAAAATTTAGAAGTGGCGGTATGAAAAAGTAATGGGAATGTACAGTAAGTGAATGGAACTTGATAGTTTTACAATGAAGGCAGTGGGAGAGGTGGTTGTATGGCATACCACCATATACAGATCCACTTCGACCCCTTTATGTGTGTGTATAATATATATTATATATTAGTATTATATTAGTATCTAGTGATGTCTCTTAACCAACTTGCTATAATATCATCTGGAAGAATTTGGGAGAAGCTGGTGTCAAATGTTCCAGAGGGATTTTTAAAGTATAAGATGCTCTTGTGCTTTCTAGTACATTACGAAATATTGCTATCCTAAGATACTTTATGAAGTACTGCATATGTGAGTATTATCCACGTGAGCAAACGTTTTCTAATGCAGATAAGCTGCTGTTTTGATACTGAAATAAAATATTTATTATGTTACATTTTTATATTATGCTTTTATACAATAATAAGAGCCTTCTGATCATTTACAAAATTGGCTGCTGGTGTTTTTCCATCGCAGCACCCAATAAAAAAGAATACCAGCAAAATATCTTCAATGCACGTAGGCTACATATATTATGTTGAAGGGAACTATGCTTTGTGTCAGAGACTAATGTGCCTCAAAAAAGATCCCTTTTTGAAATATATTAGCATACACTGCGTACATGCCGCATAACTTCGACACAGTTAGATGTGGATGCATGTCCAGATACACTTTTTGGAAGTTTATCTATTGTGGGTATTGGAGGACTGGTGCAATGATATACAATAGTGATTGGCAAAAAAATCTAGCAACTTCTCATTGGCTTATTGAGTATTCACACCTCCAGCTGATAGAACTTAATGAATTAATGTTGCAGCTATATTATATGAAGTCAGTGCCATCTATTTGCAGGACTTCATTTGCATTTGGGGGGGCGTGTTAAAAGGGAGCGTTATGCTTCATCTCCCATCTTGGTAGTAGTGACCCCTGTGATCTAGTGAATACAGGAAGTGAAGCAGCCTCCAGCCATCAGCATCGCTCTAATGAGCATGCACTGACAGGAAGTTGGGCTCTCAGCTGGTTCTTATAGTGACAGTTGAACTGTAAAGATGTATATAACTAGAGCTGCATCAATGTTGTGTAAACGTACTTAAATATAGATATCGGTTTAACTGGATGCACCTATTTATGTCCGTCTAAAATCAAAAGATTATCATAGCAATAACCACCCAGTATTCTTTGCTAAACTGGAAAGATTATCAGCGTAACCGATAGTTCGGCAGTGATCTGGATACATAATCAGCGCAAACATCTCCATAGAGGTTTTTCAAAATAATCGTTAGCGAGATCAGGGTGATCCACAATATTCTACCTATATTTAAAACACCAGTATTGTTAGGCTCAGATCCATCCGATGTTAACAACCTAGTTAATTGGAACACTACCATAGCAGTGGTATTAAACAGACTACCTACAATAGCGATACTTTATTGCAACAACTTTATCAAGCATTGGCAACACTGTAGGTGGAATAAGATAATATAGGTGACACTGGAGAAGACGCAGCCTTTTCAATTTATAATTTTTGTACATAAGTATGGAATTTGTAAAGTATTAATTAAAAAATGATCCAAGATGTGGATTATGGTGGCTTTGTAATAAAACAACTAATGTAGCTACCCACAAAATATGGAGGGAGCTACTCCAATCCGATTTGAAACAAATCAAGTTTCATTCGTTTGGATTATATGATCTTATTTCAACAATTAATAGAGACTATCCGGTGCATCCAGTTATTTTAAAGGACACATTTTGTCACTTATTCACTTACACACCTGTTTGTTATATTTTGTTGACTTTTAACCTTTAATGTTTTTAGTGACTAATAATAAAAGTTATATTTTAATTTCCCTGAGACATTTCACCATCTTATTTTGATTGAATATTATTTAGGAGTAAGCAGTGCATCAATTCCAATAACCTGCTTGATCTTCCCTTCAACCATTAAATATAGATGTATAAAGTGAGCAGAGGCACAAAATATATATAAGCAACCTGTTCCCGGACATTGCCTACAATACAAGCTTACCCTCTACATATATTAAGTTTGTCATACCACCTGTCTGTTGCAGTCAGTAGCAACTGTATGTATGTATATAATCATCTGTTACAACAAGTTCTGAAATTATAAAGCTTCTTGTGGTTTAATATCTACCACCAAGGCCGCTGATACTTATTACATATAACAGCACATGTGCTCTGATAATAGGTTTCTGCCATAAGCACTAACAAACTGGAGAGGGGTGGGAGGAAGAAGGGCACACTTAAAAGCAACCTAGGCATGCTGGGAATTGTAGTGCACCACAGACAAAATGGATTTATACATTTGTTTTATTAATATTACCCACACTCACCACCCCAATGGTGTGGGATGAGCCCTACTGCTATCAGCATGAGGCTGGCTAAGCCTAGGCAGGTTAATGGTAAACTATACCAATTATATTATTTTTAATAATGCAGCATTCCCTATTTGGCATTGGAGTGGTATATATTAGACACTGCCCTATTTACACGGCACACAAGGATCTTTTCAGAGTTTGAACCTAAATGCTAAATACTACTAGAATTACTGCCTACATGCTTGCATTGTTAATAACATAATATACTACATTGATCATTGTAGTTTTATATTGTTGTTTGATTACATCACATTATTTTAGATAATTTTTACATAATTTTTATGTTGTGTATGCTTTGTATGAATAAATATTATTGTTATATTTAAAAGGAATGCGATTATCATTGTTCAATGACGAAAAATAGCGCAGTCACTGTACTTTTCTACTTTTAATACAGCAAGGTCTGTTGCACCAGGAGAAAGCACCCACAAAAGATACGTTTTCTAGAGACCTATCTGTGACTGCTTTCAACTCAGCATAGAATATAAAGAGCATGAACATACCTTTACATTGCTAGGCTTGCCCACTACCTTCCCCGTTCCTGCTCTCGAAGCGCAGAGAGGTGCAAGAGGGAGATCTGTCTCAGTCGGAGTCAAACTGAGACGGATCCTTGGCCAAAAATGCTTTTTGCGCTGAACTTGCGTCCAACTCTACATGAGACCCTTAGAGAGTACTGAGCTAATGTCAGACAATCATTAGTAAAAGAGTTTCCCTGTGGAATAGATCTGCTTGCCAGCCTACTGCATCATCTTCCTGTGTCTTTATAATCCAAAAATGTATTTCATACTCATTATTTGGTAGTATTTAAGGTTTTTATTTTTGTTATAAGACCATGTTACATGTTTGTGATCTGATTCTACTGCAGAACAGTGGAACTCTCACACCTGACAATGCTGCTGTCCCTGCAATATTCCAGCACGGCGGCTTTCTTAATTTCTCTACCTGGTCACTTTTAAACAGATTTTGTGAGTATATTAATTAGGAATTTAATGGATTATCATATAAATTTGGCAACTCACATTTCCTCTTCTGCAGATCATATACTTATACATATATATAAATTAAGCGTTCTAATAATAATAATAATTATAATAATATTAATAATAAAAATATTACAAACGTGTTCCAGATAACTGTACAACACCAGCATTTTATTCATGCACACCAGTCCCTGAGGTAAATTTATCAAACTACCGGTTTGAAAAAGTGGAGATGTTGCCTATAGCAACCAATCAGATTCTAGATGTAGAATGTACTAAATAAATGACAGCTGTAATCTGATTAGTTGCTATAGGCAACATCTCCACTTTTTCAATCCCGCAGCTTGAAAAAATTACCCCCCTGTGGCTAGGGGAAAAAAGTATATTTATGCCACACCAATTTCTGAGAATGCATTAGTAAATATCTCTTTACCCTTTATTGAAATGATTGAGGTAATACGATTACACTAAATGCATGGTGCAACCACTAAACTAAGCTAAGGGAAGAAAATGAGTTTACTCAATGTAATGCATATTAGATCCTATTAATATTTGATACTAATGACTTGTGCATCTCCATAAGATTAAAATCAACTTTATTAATATTAACTTCAAACTTATTTAGCTCATAAAATCAACAAATTATTGGTGAGGTTGTATGTAGGGGAATAAATCAAACGTTAAAAAATAAGATAGAAAATTAAAATTGCTGGATGCACTGATGTTAATATACTATCATTTCAGTTTCTATGCTTTACTGAGGTGTAAGTTATATATATTTTTTCTTCCTTTTTTTTTTAAGGTGAGGTGGGGGGTATACAGGTTTGGCTAGGGGTGGGAGCTATCAGCTGCTCCCAGTCGCCGGACAGCCTGCAGAGTGTAAACTGAGGAGCTCTAAGCTCACAAGAAAGCTTGCTAAGAATTCCCTGCTCACTCTGTGGGACGTTTCCTCTCTGCACCAACACAGTACAGGTAAGTGGGTTGGGTGGGTGTCACTGTGTCTGGGGAAACGTTATAATGAGTCTGGTGGGGGGGGTGATGTGTCTGGGGGGGTGGCATGGTGTGTGGGGGCTGTCATGATATGGCTGGTGGGGTTGCATGAAGTTTCTGGGGTCTGGTTGGGGGTGGCATGATGTGTCTGGGGGTAGCATGATGTGTCTGGGGGGTATCTGGGGGTGGTATGATGTGTTTGGGGGTGGAATGATGTGTCTGGCATGATGTACCTGGGGTTTGGTGTGGTGTGATGTGGCGTGATATGGCTGAAGGGTGACGTGATGTGGCTGGGGGATTTCTAGGAGTAGTGTGATGTGGCTGGGGAGAGCTTGTTAAATGTAATGTTTTTCGATTTATAATGTATGTATTATATACTGCGTGATCTGTGTTATGTACTGTGTTCACTTATTGCTTGGTTTTCAATATTTCATGTACCTATACAATTTCCAAACAGGTCCCAACTTTCTAGGATGCATACAAGGATCCAGTACTAAGTTATGAAAGCTGTCATGACAGGTAGGTGAGATCAATACTGTTATAGTACATAATATGTCATGTTTAAAGAGGCGCAGCCACGTCCTGCGTTGACCACGCCCCCCTTCTGCGACACCGCCGCTTTGCGGAGGCACATAACCTTTTCCCTGCTCATGGTAATTACCTTTCTGTTTTACTACAATTAATGTATCAAATGGTTCTGGCTCATGCAAAGGGTTGAGAGAATCGGTTGAAACTTACTTTCCTTTTAATAAATGGATAGTAAGTTCTATAATGGCTATTTTAGCCCACTTTGAGTTACACTAATCTCCTGTTAACACTTACATATAAGTTTGATTATGGGATATAGGTTCCTTATTTGTAGATCGTGTTTTACACTTTTATTTCGCTTAATAGACACATTTGTTTCTCTTTTGTTATTTGTTAGCCCATGCTGTCTTCATATGTAACAATTGCAGCCTCACTATTTTGACTACTAGAAGAAAACAATTGTTTCCGGTTCCCTGTATCTGATTTTATTTGTGCAAGGTGTATTGCTAACTACCTAGTGACAGCATGGGCTAGCAAATGATTTAGCCTACCACTGTGTGCCTCGCCTGCCACTGATGACCGATATGGTTACTGATAATTGAGTTAATCCCGCTATTAGTGTTGGTAGTCCACTGTTTCTTTGGCCCCATCCATATGAGGCCTCTTTCAGATTTTTTTTCAGGGTCACTTAAAGTTCCTTATCCGCCCCTGTCCCAGGTATTGAGAGACTGAGGAAACAGCTTGCCAGTTTTTTATCAGCACCTTACAGGTGCAACCCCTGATCAGCTAGCTGATTGGAAGACCCTAAATGGACCTGATCTATGGAGCCCGCCCTTCTCTCTCTATTCATAACCCCAAGGACCCTTGCACCAGCTTTCCTACAGTTGAAACACTCTTTGGGAAGCTCTTTCCCAAACAAAAACAATCTCCCTGGGGTTTTAAAACAAAGATGATAGAAATTCACAGCATATATATCTGCCATTTATCACTTTCCCAGTGCTTTTGTCACAAGGTGAAAACACCTAAGTAATATACACTAGATCAGTGTTGGCGAACCTGTGATACTCCAGGTATTGAGAAAATACAAGTCCCAGCATGCTTTGCCAATATATAGCAGCTTATTGCTGGAAGGGTATGCTGGGACTTGTAGTTTCACAACACCTGGAGTGTCACAGGTTAGCCAATATTGTACTAGATGGTACATGGTCCTCATTCATCTAAAGGCTATTTATCCCTACATGTCCAGCTTATGCTGGAGTAATTGTGGATCCAGCGGTACCTTTCTACACATTTGGTGGACTGTCTGATAATATCTAGATTCTGGCACAATATATTCCATCTGATTTCACAAATCCTTAGTATACATGTACACTATGATCACTTTGCTATGCCAACCAATTGGGACAGTCCAAAAAGCTTCTAATAAACTGATCAGACATATTTTCTGTAACTTAAAATTTTAGCGCCTTGGGTGAGAAAGAAAAAGAAAGAAAAATGCAAAAAACCTAAAATACTCATAACCTGTGCCTGCCCCCCCTCCCCCCTTCCCCCCTCTTTGTACCCTGTGTGTTCGCTCCTTTCACACAGCCCTTCATGGCCCTGCATCTTCATTGCAGTCGAACTTCAAATAGCTAACGACTGTAAAAAACCATCAGAACCATCCCTGACCGCTGTTAACAGTAGAATATGGCATGTAACCTCCATGGAGTATATAACAAACCTCCTTCATGATACAATCGACAAATTTCACAAAGTCTGTGGTAACTTCATTATAACCGTAAACGCCCAGGAATATCATAACCTCACCCTTGTTTTCACATTCATAAATCTCCAATTCGCTTTAATTCCGCTATTTTATTCTCTAGTTTCCCTAGGCCCACTGTTTTATCACTAGTTGCAGAGATACCCCTTTTTTTTTTACTAATTCTCTCCACATCAGTGTTTTCCCACTGGGTTGTCGCATCAGCGGACTTTCCCCTTACTACCCTTGTCACCTAATTTACACGACATAAAAACTAAAAACTCTGTGTCACATATTTTATACTATATGGTCATATCACCAAAGTTTTATGTTTATTTTTATATATACTAACTATAATCCTAGTAGGTTAGCTGTGGGGTTGTATGTCTGTTTTTGTTACCTTTCTATTTTTTATTATGACACCTTCTATTTGACATTTGCAACAAAAGATGTGTTTGTTATGATCAACGAGTTCTTTTTATTTATGACAGCAAACAATATTAAAAAACAAACATATATGGCACTCGCCATATATAGAGAAAACCATTTTTAGTGTATAGTAAAGTTTCACCTTAATATACTGGACCTCATTTAGAGTCGGACGCAAAGTCCATTTTAGGTGCATCCAACAAAAAAACACTATCACGCATGTGCACAAAGCCCCAAATCCGCCGGCATCTTGGACGCAATTAATACTTGCGACAGCTTGCGACTCAATACGAGAGAATGGGAGGAACACGGAATTGTGAAGGCGTGACCATGTAAATGCATCCTAGTCGCAGTGAGGCGCAGACGCAACACATGTCAAAACATGGCTTAAGCTGTGCGGCAGGAATTAGGTGGCGCAAGCAGTTAGCTAGCTGCAAGAACTGCTCACAGCTCGATAGGGTATTAAGAGTGGGACACAACTGGGGTTGCTTGCCACTCGTAATACCCTACCAAACTGCTGCACTCTCCCACTCCTACACTTCTTAAACGGACTTTGCGTCCGATTCTAAATGAGGTCCAATGTGTCTAAACTGAGCACAAAGTGACCCATTGAAAATAGTGGCCAATTTATTAATTCCTACTATTTTGTACTCTAATAGGCTTTGAATGGTTCTTTGGGATTGGGAACGACAATGTTATTGTCATATCCCCTACCACAAAATGTAATTTCATTTTTGCAGATCTCTGTATAATCCATGATATTTTCATTACATATGGAATGCCCTAATCTACCCAGTGGGTAAAAATACAGATTACCCCAAACAGAATTAATGAAATGTATTTGCAAAGGAAAAATACATGAAAAATTATAGCAGCTTGAATTTACTATTTTGTTTGTTTTAGTGAAATATCCCTTTTAATGTATGTGTCAGATTTTGCATTTTGATTAGTGTGTTTGTGGCAACATCTTCATTGTGAGCTTCTAACAGGGTATATATATATATATATATATATATATATATATACATATATATATATATTTCTCTGCTACTTTGTGTTGTTTTTAAATAATAAAGCTAAATATTATAAGAAAATTTCACTTTGGAGTTTTCTGATCTATATAGCCATATAAATCCTAGTGACTTCCAATATGGTTATAAGTTATAGAAAGTGGTACAATATCCTATATACAATATAATAGCATTGTATTATTATTAATATTATTATTAATTATACAATGTCTAAAACAGCTCATAATCGATTAAAGATTTGTAAATATCTATTTGTATAAACAGCGTGTTATATGAAAGCTTTTTCCTTTGTTTTTGGATTTAATAAGCACAAATTAATATGTATGTACGTTTCTGAAGGCTGGCTGATCACCCATTACATAATCTAAGACCAACGTGAAGTAAATATGATGCTATTTTTTCTAGTAATTATGGTTTAAATGGCTTACGATGACTCTGCCTTTATGTTCATTGGCACCGATCGATTTACATTGGTTTATGTATTTTCATGTTAGTTTGTAAGCTTTGAATATGACCTGGTTGTTTCCTACTGGCCAGAAGATGTGCAAAGTTATTTCTCTAAGACTTGCAGCTATACCTGTCTTAGCTGTACTGTACATACGTGCATTCTTTATTTAACGATACGATGTTTTCGTATTAATCGTTCAAATTGATAATAAATTAATACTTGCGTTTTACTGAAGCACGATACTGCATTTTGACCACTAGAGGGAACTTGACATATTGATAAGACTTCAGATATTGACCCATCATTCTAAACTCACAATTGCAAATGCACTTAAATGAAGTAGAAGTAGATATTATATCTAATTAAAGCATGGAAGACTTCCTAGAAAGATTGTTGGGTGGGCTGCTGTATTCTGTATGTGTTATTGTACAATAAAAGTATCTCAATGTGGATTATTGTAGATTCATTATGTAATCTCTATAGGCCTTGTTTGGTATTGTTTTTGTTTTGTATTGACATCTGTGCATTCACTAGATATGTATTCATACTGTTTTATGTTGGCATGATAATAAAGCCCCTATAGATTAGTTGTGAGATGGGGGTGTAGGGTTGCCGTAAGAAAATACAGCATACTGCTCGGTTCCATAGAGAATATTTAATTACTAAATAGTGATCATATTTCAAACCTCCTAGTGCTGTCATAATTACAGTTATTTATTTATGTGTATTTGTAGTGTTATGAACAGTATACACTAAAACACGCCGTGCCATATGTCCGTGTGTACTTTCTGGCTGGTGATTTATTTTGCGATGTATCCTTTGACCAAATTTACGGTGTTGCGAATAATGTAATATTATTCCCGCAATTTAAATCGGTATATAATAATAATTTTAACATATTCGTTGCTCTAGACCACCTATAATTCTGAATGTTCAAAATGTCTCATTAGAAATAACTATTCCTGAGTGTTTTAACTGAAACATTAATGTAACACACAGTTAATTGTAAACTATTTGGTATACATACAACTTCTCTAATCATCCTTTTACTTGTGCTGTTGCCATTATTGTTTTTAAAGCCTTTCGTACAACATACAGCACACAATGTATTTTCGGGCCTATGTAAAACAGATTTCTCAATTCTTATTATGTTTGTTTTATTTTTACTGAATATAAATCTGTTTGGTTTATAACATGGTGGTTGAAACTAGTTGAAAAATCAGAAAACTTTACTTCGGTAATGGTCAGTTATATTGTGTTGTGACATGCACATAAATCATACCTGGATTATACTTGTTTGCAGAGAAGAAAATATCTACACCTTCACAGTAAGAATAGTATTTATGTGTGCTATTATTTGTTTTATGTTGATAGACTTTTGCAGCATGATTACAAGGCACAAAAAATAAGATTGTACCATTATCTCCCAACTATCATAACAACATTATCCCTTTTATATACCTATAATACCCTAGCATACATTGTATGTATGTGCAACAGGTCTGTGGGCTCATTTTAATATATGTCAGCAAATAGGCGACAATTTGATAACTGGAAATGCGAGAAAATGTTGTTTAATGATAGAAACAGAACACGGGAAACATGGAAAAATTAAGTAAAATGTTATACAACTTGTCTTATTTTGGTACAGTAGAGCTTGTGAAAGCTTTATACAAAGGGCAGGTTTGCTGCAGTCTGACAATACGACTCATTTAAGTGATATTAATGTTAGGCGCAAAATGTGTATTAAACAACAGCAACCAACCAGCAATTAGAATTAAATACTATTTCAAATTATACCATGAAATCCAGATTCTGATTGGTATATGTGGTTTAGTGCAATACTATACCTACATGTCAGTAATAGAGCCCGAGCCGACGCTAAAAAATACTCGAGACACCATCCGCAATACTGATCTCCCAAACATAGTGAAAACGCTAACTTTCCTACCAAGCTTAGTTATATGCCTCCAAATCATGACAAGCTATGACACCTTTACATAGTGAAGTCAGACACTCAGTGGAGCAAACGTCACTTTTTAGGGTTTAAATAACTTGAACGAGTTTTATCAACGTAATATATAGTGTTGTACAACTATAGGCTGTATAGGGTGTTTCCCACAAGCAGCAAAGTACATTGATGATGATAATATGTACATTACCGGCTTTAGAAATGTTTTCATCTACTAGGAAACAGAAACAAAAGCAAGAAACTGTACATTGTGAAAAGATACATGCTGTACTACCGTTTTAAAAGTATCCGCGTTAGTGTTGTATAAAACATTATAACTGAAGAACTATCTAAAAATAAGCACCCGTGCATCTAT